>NC_091466.1:5428006-5563437 GCF_027789765.1 Dendropsophus ebraccatus | reverse complement strand
CCCTTACATGTATATTACACCATCCCCCCCCCCCACCCCCACCCCGGGGTACATCTCACCCTATTACTAGCCCTTACATATATATTACACCATCCCCCCCCCCCCCCCCCCGGGGTCACATCTCACCCTATTACTAGCCCTTACATATATATTACACCATCCCCCCCCCCTCCCCCGGGGTACATCTCACCCTATTTACTAGTCCTTACATGTATATTACACCATCCCCCCCCCGGGGTACATCTCCCCTATTACTAGTCCTTACATGTATTATTACACCCTTCCCCCCCCCCCCCCCTCCCCCGGGGTACATCTCGCCCATTACTAGCCCTTACAGTATATACACCATCCTATCCCCCCGGGGTACATCTCCCCCTATTACTAGTCCTACATGTATATTACACAATCCCCCCCCCCGGGGTACATCTCCCCCTATTACTAGTCCTTACATGTATATTACACCATCCCCCCCCCCCCGGGGTACATCTCACCCTATTACTAGTCCTTACATGTATATTACACCATTCTATCCCCCCCGGGGTACATCTCACCCTATTACTAGTCCTTACATGTATATTACACCATCCCCCCCCTCCCCCGGGGTACATCTCACCCCTATTACTAGTCCTTACATGTATTATACACCATCCCCCCCCTCCCCCGGGGTACATATCGCCTATTTACTAGTCTTACATGTATATTACACCATCCCCCCCTCCCCCGGGGTAATCTCACCCTATACTAGCCCTTCCATGTATATTACACCATCCCCCCCCCCGGGGTACATCTCACCCTATTACTAGTCCTTACATGTATATACACACCCCCTCCCCGGGGTACATCTCCCCCTATTACTAGCCCTTGCATGTATATTACACCCCCCTCCCCCGGGGTACATCTCCCCCTATTACTAGTCCTTACATGTATATTACACCATCCCCCCCCCCCCCCCCGGGGTACATCTCACCCTATTACTAGCCTTACATGTATATTACACCATTCCCCCCCCCCCCCCCCGGGGTACATCTCACCCTATTACTAGTCCTTACATGTATATTACACCACCCCCCCCCCGGGGTACATCTCACCCTATTACTAGCCCTTACATGTATATTACACCATCCCCCCGGGGTACATCTCACCCTATTACTAGTCCTTACATGTATATTACACCATCCCCCCGGGGTACATCTCGCCCTATTACTAGTCCTTACATGTATATTACACCATCCCCCCGGGGTACATCTCACCCTATTACTAGTCCTTACATGTATATTACACCATAAGGAGGCCATTACAGCTTCCTTCTGTAAGAAGTGGTTCCTACTACACGGCTTCTCCCAGCAGATAGACGTCCCACCATGTCTGACGTTACCTCAACCACCTGGTATTGCCGGCACCCGGGATCCATTCTTTTAGGCTTTAATCTGTACTCTATATTCTTATGATAAATAGCACCATATATCTACTATCTATATTCTATGTATAAGTGGGGGAAGGTTTTAGTTTTATTATTTTATATTCGTAAACTTATATATATATATCGCTACTGAACTTCTCTTCTATACCAATGTTATATTATGTGAAAACTCAATAAAATGTTTTGAACTATATAGTATAGTGGTGGTGGGGGGGGCTCCTCTGCTGTGTATATAGTATAGTGGTGGGGGGGGGGCTCCTCTGCTGTGTATATAGTATAGTGGTGGGGGGGGGGCTCCTCTGCTGTGTATATAGTATAGGGGGGGGCTCCTCTGCTGTGTATATAGTATAGGGGGGGGGCTCCTCGGCTGTGTATATAGTATAGGGGGGCTCCTCTGCCTGTGTTATAGTATAGAGGGGGGGGGGGGCTCCTCTGCTGTGTATATAGTATAGAGGGGGGGGGGGCTCCGCTGCTGTGTATATAGTATAGAGGGGGGGGCTCCTCTGCTGTGTATATAGTATAGGGGGGGCCTCCTCTGCTGTGTATATAGTTATAGGGGGGGGGGGGGGCTCCTCTGCTGTGTATATAGTATAGGGGGGGGGGGGCTCCTCTGCTGTGTATATAGTATAGGGGGGGGCTCCTCTGCTGTGTATATAGTATAGGGGGGGGGGGGGCTCCTCTGCTGTGTATATAGTATAGGGGGGGGCTCCTCTGCTGTGTATATAGTATAGGGGGGGGGGGCTCCTCTGCTGTGTATATAGTATAGGGGGGGGGGCTCCTCTGCTGTGTATATAGTATGGGGGGGCTCCTCTGCTGTGTATATAGTATGGGGGGGGGGGCTCCTCTGCTGTGTATATAGTATAGGGGGGGGGCTCCTCTGCTGTGTATATAGTATAGGGGGGGCTCCTCTGCTGTGTATATAGTATAGGGGGGGGCTCCTCTGCTGTGTATATAGTATTGGGGGGGCTCCTCTGCTGTGTATATAGTATAGGGGGGGGGGCTCCTCTGCTGTGTATATAGTATAGGGGGGGCTCCTCTGCTGTGTACATAGTATAGGGGGGCTCCTCTGCTGTGTATATAGTATAGGGGGGGGGGGCTCCTCTGCTGTGTATATAGTATAGGGGGGGGCTCCTCTGCTGTGTATATAGTATAGGGGGGGGGGCTCCTCTGCTGTGTATATAGTATAGGGGGGGGCTCCTCTGCTGTGTATATAGTATTGGGGGGCTCCTCTGCTGTGTATATAGTATAGGGGGGGGGCTCCTCTGCTGGGTATATAGTATAGGGGGAGCTCCTCTGCTGTGTATATAGTATAGGGGGGGCTCCTCTGCTGTGTATATAGTATAGGGGGGGGGCTCCTCTGCTGTGTATATAGTATAGGGGGGGGCTCCTCTGCTGTGTATATAGTATAGGGGGGGGGCTCCTCTGCTTTGTATATAGTATAGGGGGGGCTCCTTTGCTGTGTATATAGTATAGGGGGGGCTCCTCTGATGTGTATATAGTATAGGGGGGCTCCTCTGCTGTGTATATAGTATAGGGGGGCTCCTTTGCTGTGTATATAGTATTGGGGGGCTCCTCTGCTGTGTATATAGTATTGGGGGGCTCCTCTGCTGTGTATATAGTATAGGGAGGGGGCTCCTCTGCTGTGTATATAGTATAGGGGGGCTCCTCTGCTGTGTATATAGTATAGGGGGGCTCCTCTGCTGTGTATATAGTATAGGGGGGCTCCTCTGCTGTGTATATAGTATAGGGGGGGGGGCTCCTCTGCTGTGTATATAGTATAGGGGGGGGCTCCTCTGCCGTGTATATAGTATAGGGGGGGGCTCCTCTGCTGTGTATATAGTATGGGGGGGGCTCCTCTGCTGTGTATATAGTATCGGGGGGGCTCCTCTGCTGTGTATATAGTATAGGGGGGGGCTCCTCTGCTGTGTATATAGTATAGGGGGGGGCTCCTCTGATGTGTATATAGTATAGGGGGGGCTCCTCTACTGTGTATATAGTATAGGGGGGCTCCTCTGCTGTGTATATAGTATAGGGGGGCTCCTCTGCTGTGTATATAGTATAGGGGGGGGGGGGCTCCTCTGCTGTGTATATAGTATGGGGGGGGGCTCCTCTGTTGAGTATATATTATAGGGGGGCTCCTCTGCTGTGTATATAGTATAGGGGGGGGGGCTCCTCTGCTGTGTATATAGTATAGGGGGGGGGCTCCTCTGCTGTGTATATAGTATAGGGGGGGGCTCCTCTGCTGTGTATATAGTATAGGGGGGCCTCCTCTGCTGTGTATATAGTAAAGAGGGGCTCCTCTGCTGTGTGTATAGTATGGGGGGGGGGCTCCTCTGCTGTGTATATAGCATTAGGGGGGGGCTCCTCTGCTGTGTATATAGTATAGGGGGGCTCCTCTGCTGTGTATATAGTATAGGGGGGGCTCCTCTGCTGTGTATATAGTATTAGGGGGGGGCTTCTCTGCTGTGTATATAGTATAGGGGGGGGGCTCCTCTGCTGTGTATATAGTATAGGGGGGGCTCCTTTGCTGTGTATATAGTATTGGGGGGCTCCTCTGCTGTGTATATAGTATAGGAGGGGGGGCTCCTCTGCTGTGTATATAGTATAGGGGGGGGGCTCCTCTGCTGTGTATATAGTATAGGGGGGGGGGCTCCTCTGCTGTGTATATAGTATAGGGGGGCTCCTCTGCTGTGTATATAGTATAGGGGGGGGGGCTCCTCTGCTGTGTATATAGTATAGGGGGGCTCCTCTGCTGTGTATATTATTATAGGGGGGGCTCCTCTGCTGTGTATATAGTATAGGGGGCTCCTCTGCTGTGTATATATTATAGGGGGGGCTCCTCTGCTGTGTATATAGTATAGGGGGGCTCCTCTGCTGTGTATATATTATAGGGGGGGCTCCTCTGCTGTGTATATAGTATAGGGGGGCTCCTCTGCTGTGTATATAGTATAGGGGGGGCTCCTCTGCTGTGTATATAGTATAGGGGGGGGCTCCTCTGCTGTGTATATAGTATAGGGGGGGCTCCTCTGCTGTGTATATAGTATAGGGGGGGGGCTCCTCTGCTGTGTATATAGTATAGGGGGGGGGCTCCTCTGCTGTGTATATAGTATAGGGGGGGGGCTCCTCTGCTGTGTATATAGTATCGGGGGGGCTCCTCTGCTGTGTATATAGTATAGGGGGGGGCTCCTCTGCTGTGTATATATTATAGGGGGGGCTCCTCTGCTGTGTATATAGTATAGGGGGCTCCTCTGCTGTGTATATAGTATAGGGGGGGCTCCTCTGCTGTGTATATAGTATAGGGGGGGGGGGCTCCTCTGCTGTGTATATAGTATAGGGGGGGCTCCTCGGCGGTGTACATAGTATAGGGGGGGGGCTCCTCTGCTGTGTATATAGTATAGTGAGGGGGGCTCCTCTGCTGTGTTTATAGTATAGAGGGGGGGCTCCTCTGCTGTGTATATAGTATAGGGGGGGGGGCTCCTCTGCTGTGTATATAGTATAGGGGGGGGGGCTCCTCTGCTGTGTATATAGTATAGGGGGGCTCCTCTGCTGGGTATATAGTATAGGGGGGCTCCTCTGCAGTGTATATAGTATAGGGGGGCTCATCTGTGTATATAGTATAGGGGGGCTCCTCTGCTGTGTATATAGTATAGGGGGGGGGCTCCTCTGCTGTGTATATAGTATAGGGGGGGCTCCTGTGCTGTGTATATAGTATAGGGGGGGCTTCCTCTGCTGTATATATAGTATAGGGGGGCTCCTCTGCTGTGTATATAGTATAGGGGGGCTCCTCTGCTGTTGTATATAAGTATAGGGGGGGCTCCTCTGCTGAGTATATATTATAGGGGGGGCTCCTCTGCTGTGTATATAGTATAGGGGGGCTCCTCTGCTGTGTATATAGTATAGGGGGGCTCCTCTGCTGTGTATATAGTATAGGGGGGGGGGCTGCTCTGCTGTGTATATAGTATAGGGGGGCTCCTCTGCTGTGTATATAGTATAGGGGGGGGGGCTCCTCTGCTGTGTATATAGTATAAGGGGGGGGGCTTCCTCTGCGGTGTATATAGTATAGGGGGGGGGGGCTCCTCTGCTGTGTATATAGTATAGGGGGGGGGGATCCCTCTGCGTGTATATAGTATAGGAGGGGCTCCTCTGCTGTGTATATAGTATCGGGGGCTCTTCTGCTGTGTATATAGTTATAGGGGGGCTCCTCTGCTGTGTTATATAGTATAGGGGGCTCTTCTGCTGTGTATATAGTATAGGGGGGGGCTCCTCTGCTGTGTATATAGTATAGGGGGGCTCTTCTGCTGTGTATATAGTGTAGGGGGGGCTCCTCTGCTGTGTATATAGTGTAGGGGGGCTCTGCTGTGTATATAGTGTAGGGGGGCTCCTCTGCTGTGTATATAGTATAGGGGGGGCTCCTCTGCTGTGTATATAGTATAGGGGGGGCTCCTCTGCTGTGTATATAGTATAGAGGGGGGGGCTCCTCTGCTGTGTATATAGTATAGGGGGGGGGGCTCCTCTGCTGTGTATATAGTATAGGGGGGGGCTCCTCTGCTATGTATATAGTATAGGGGGGGGGGCTCCTCTGCTGTGTATATAGTATAGGGGGGGGCTCCTCTGCTGTGTATATAGTATGGGGGGGCTCCTCTGCTGTGTATATAGTATAGGGGGGCTCCTCTGCTGTGTATATAGTATAGGGGGGGGGGGCTCCTCTGCTGTGTATATAGTATAGGGGGGCTCTTCTGCTGGGTATATAGTATCGGGGGGGCTCCTCTGCTGTGTATATAGTATGGGGGGGGGGGGCTCCTCTACTGTGTATATAGTATAGGGGGGGCTCCTCTGCTGGGTATATAGTATAGGGGGGCTCCTCTGCTGTGTATATAGTATAGGGGGGGGCTCCTCTGCTGTGTATATAGTATAGGGGGGCTCTTCTGCTGTGTATATAGTGTAGGGGGGGCTCCTCTGCTGTGTATATAGTGTAGGGGGGCTCTGCTGTGTATATAGTGTAGGGGGGGCTCCTCTGCTGTGTATATAGTGTAGGGGGGCTCTGCTGTGTATATAGTGTAGGGGGGGCTCCTCTGCTGTGTATATAGTATTGGGGGGGGGGGGCTCCTCTGCTGTGTATATAGTATAGGGGGGGCTCCTCTGCTGTGTATATAGTATAGGGGGGGGGGCTCCTCTGCTGTGTATATAGTATAGGGGGGCTCCTCTGCTATGTATATAGTATAGGGGGGGGGCTCCTCTGCTGTGTATATAGTATAGGGGGGGGGGGCTCCTCTGCTGTGTATATAGTATGGGGGGGCTCCTCTGCTGTGTATATAGTATAGGGGGGCTCCTCTGCTGGGTATAGTATAGGGGGGCTCCTCTGCTGTGTATATAGTATAGGGGGGCTCTTCTGCTGGGTATATAGTATCGGGGGGCTCCTCTGCTGTGTATATAGTATCGGGGGGGGGGGCTCCTCTACTGTGTATATAGTATAGGGGGGGGGCTCCTCTGCTGTGTATATAGTATAGGGGGGGGGGGTTCTCTGCTGTGTATATAGTATGGGGGGGCTCCTCTGCTGTGTATATAGTATAGGGGGGGGGGGCTCCTCTGCTGTGTATATAGTATAGGGGGGCTCCTCTGCTATGTATATAGTATAGGGGGGGGGGCTCCTCTGCTGTGTATATAGGATAGGGGGGGGGGCTCCTCTGCTGTGTATATAGTATGGGGGGGGCTCCTTCTGCTGTGTATATAGTATAGGGGGGCTCCTCTGCTGTGTATATAGTATAGGGGGGCTCCTCTGCTGTGTATATAGTATAGGGGGGCTCTTCTGCTGGGTATATAGTATCGGGGGGGCTCCTCTGCTGTGTATATAGTATCGGGGGGGGGGCTCCTCTACTGTGTATATAGTATAGGGGGGGGGCTCCTCTGCTGTGTATATAGTATAGGGGGGGGGGTGCTCTGCTGTGTATATAGTATGGGGGGGCTCCTCTGCTGTGTATATAGTATAGGGGGGGGCTCCTCTGCTGTGTATATAGTATAGGGGGGGGCTCCTCTGCTGGGTATATAGTATAGGGGGGGGCTCCTCTGCTGTGTATATAGTATAGGGGGGGCTCCTCTGCTGGGTATATAGTATAGGGGGGGCTCCTCTGCTGTGTATATAGTATCGGGGGGGGGGGGGCTCCTCTGCTGTGTATATAGTATAGGGGGGGGGGCTCCTCTGCTGTGTATATAGTATCGGGGGGGGGCTCCTCTGCTGTGTATATAGTATAGGGGGGGCTCCTCTGCTGGGTATATAGTATAGGGGGGGGGCTCCTCTGCTGTGTATATAGTATAGGGGGGGCTCCTCTGCTGGGTATATAGTATAGGGGGGGGGGGCTCCTCTGCTGTGTATATAGTATAGGGGGGGCTCCTCTGCTGGGTATATAGTATAGGGGGGGGCTCCTCTGCTGTGTATATAGTATAGGGGGGCTCCTCTGCTGTGTATATAGTATAGGGGGGGGGGGCTCCTTTGCTGTGTATATAGTATAGAGGGGGGCTCCTCTGCTGTGTATATAGTATAGGGGGGCTCCTCTGCTGTGTATATAGTATAGGGGGGCTCCTCTGCTGTATGGGGGGGGGGGGCTCCTCTGCTGTGTATATAGTATAGGGGGGATCCTCTGCTGTGTATATAGTATAGGGGGCTCCTCTGCTGTGTATATAGTATAGGGGGGCTCCTCTGCTGTGTATATAGTATAGGGGGGCTCCTCTGCTGTGTATATAGTATAGGGGGGCTCCTCTGCTGTGTATATAGTATTGGGGGGGCTCCTCTGCTGGGTATATAGTATAGGGGGGCTCCTCTGCTGTGTATATAGTATAGGGGGAGGCTCCTCTGCTGTGTATATAGTATCGGGGGGGGGCTCCTGTGCTGTGTATATAGTATAGGGGGGGGCTCCTCTGCTGTGTATATAGTATAGGGGGGGGCTCCTCTGCTGTGTATATAGTGTAGGGGGGGGGGGCTCCTCTGCTGTGTATATAGTATAGGGGGGGGCTCCTCTGCTGTGTATATAGTGTAGGGGGGGGGGCTCCTCTGCTGTGTATATAGTATAGGGGGGGGGCTCATCTGCTGTGTATATAGTGTAGGGGGGGGGGGGCTCCTCTGCTGTGTATATAGTATCGGGGGGCTCCATCACGTTGCCCATGCTTTCTCTTCTCCTCTTGGCTTCTTTATACTGTTGGGGTTGTAGCTCTCTGCGTCCTCCCGGACCCCCCTGTTTTCGGACCCCCATCCCTGTTGCACGGATGTCTTCTGAGGTTACTGTGGTGTTATGCGGGAGAAGTGAAAGTTTGGCGGGGGTCCAGGCGGGTCAGGGTGGGGTGTGAGGGGCGGCCGGCCGGGGGGTGTCATACGCAGCCAGCCACAAATGACTTAAACGAAAAATTAAAAGCTAATTCCATGTCCAGAGGTTTGAAACCAGCTGCAACTGGATTTTAACCCCCCCGTGCCCACGCTATGAATCCTGGGTAAAAGTATGCATCTTCCCCCTCCGTCTCCCCCCTCCTCTCCTTTTGTTTAATCTGACTGTAAGGTTATGATTGGCTGGATGGCGGCTCAGTGCCCACACTCAGGGCAGGAATCCCGCAGGGCTCCGGCGGCAGCGGGGAGGGGGGGCCGCTGGTGTCATGCTGCCTGAGCCGCCCACCCAACACAATCCTTACATCCCAGGAAAAAAAAAATCCCTCTCCTCACCTCTCCCTCCCGCTCCCCCCTTCCTTCCCTCCGTCTGTCTCTTCTTCCTATATATTCTTATTTCCTGGTGCCCCCCTTCCCCGCGTCCCCCCCCAGACAGCTGCTGCCGGAGATCTGTGAGTATGCTGTGGAATGTGTGTGCGTCCTGGGGGTCCGTACGGGGTCCGGGGGGGACGCCACCGCTCCACCACCACCGCGTTTATGGCAAATGAATTCTTTTGTTGGTATGGCGTAGGGCTGAGGGGTTTAGGTAATGGCTCCCCCCTTGTCTTCCTCCTCCTCCTCCTCCTCTGGCTGTGTGAATGGGGACAGTCAGCTGACGGACGGGCGGGCGGCTGGAGATGGCGTGCTGCCAGCCTCCGGTGCACGAGTGTGCGAGTAGTGCGAGCGAGCGGCCAGGCCTGGGATATTGTGAATGTGAGCAGGGCCTGTGTCACTTCAGACCTGACTGAAGGCTCGAGGAAGAGGAGGAGGGGGGGGGAGGGGGACCTCCTCCTCCTCCTCCATTTCTTCCTCCCCTCCTCATTGTGAGGGATAGAGGAGGGGGGGTGGATGGGCTGTCTGGCCCGTGGAATACGAGAGTCATGATATGGCAGGTAAATGCAGCCGCTTCTCCAGCAGCCTGGGGGTGGGCACGGGGGATTTGATGCCATTGGGGGGGATGCACGGACCCTCACCACTGTGGCGGCTGTCTTATTGTTGAAGCGTTGTACCCGCCAGGCGCTGGATCAGGAATCGTGACCCCCGGTGTGATGGATTGGGGCTGCGTTATTACAGGGTAGGTCCATTGTGTGTGATGTAACGGCGGGCTGCGGAGCGATGTGCCAGCCGTGTACGCCTCATTACCTGTCTGCCCCTTCGGCCCTCACCTCACATCACCCCCAGAGCCGTGCCCGGGCAGTGCTGCCACCGCAACCGCAGGGGAGGGGGAGCGCCACCACCGCTGCCGCCGGGACATCTGGAGACCAACACAACCACCATTATGTAAAAATAAGTCGGGGCACGCACGCTCCCCTCCCCCATGGCATGTGTCACAACTAGAAACAGGTGCAGTGCACGCCAGCCTCCTCCATCTTTGCTGTGGGCACCCCGGGATCCGAGAACCCGGGTTAACCCTTCACTGGGCAGTTGGTCGTATGTTATATGTGATGTGTAATGTCCTTCACAGAGATGTATATAATGTGTGTATATATCTATGTTATGTGTAATATCCTGCTCAGAGATGTATATACTGTGTGTATATATGTATATATCTGTTATGTGTAATATCCTGCTCAGAGATGTATATACTGTGTGTATATATCTATGTTATGTGTAATATCCTGCTCAGAGACGGTTGTGACTAAATCATATACTGTGTCTCTATACAGGTGTGTGTGTGTGTGTGTGTGTGTGTGTGTAATCATCACATATCTGAGCACTTGCTGATCCAGATCCCTCTGTGTATTATTATATATCGGTATCAGTCACCAGATCCCTCTGTGTATTATATATCGGTATCAGTCACCAGATCCCTCTGTGTATTATTATATATCCTGGTATCAGTCACCAGATCCCTCTGTGTATTATTAATATCGGTATCAGTCACCAGATCCCTCTGTGTATTATTCTATATCGGTATCCAGTCACCAGATCCCTTGTGTATTATTATATATCGTATCAGTCACCCAGATCCCTCTGTGTATTATTATATATCGGTATCCAGTCACCATGATCCCCTCTGTGTATTATTTATATCGGTATCAGTCACAGATCCCCTCTGTGTATATTCTATATCGGTATCAGTCACCAGATCCCTCTGTGTATTATTATATATCGGTATCAGTCACCAGACTCCCTCTGTGTATATTATATATCGTATCAGTCACTAAATTATATATAGTATGTTTTATAGATATATATATATATATATATATATATATATATATATATATATTATATATATATATAATATACATATACAGTATCTGGTCACTATATCCCTGTACATTATATATAGTATGTTATATATACAGTATCCGGTCACTATATCCCTGTACATTATATATAGTATGTTATATATACAGTATCCGGTCACTATATCCCTGTACATTATATATAGTATGTTATATATACAGTATCCGGTCACTATATCCCTGTACATTATATATAGTATGTTATATATACAGTATCCGGTCACTATATCCCTCTACATTATATATAGTATGTTATATATACAGTATCCGGTCACTATATCCCTGTACATTATATATAGTATGTTATATATACAGTATCCGGTCACTATATCCCTCTACATTATATATAGTATGTTATATATACAGTATCCGGTCACTATATCCCTGTACATTATATATAGTATGTGTATGTTATATATACAGTATCCGGTCACTATATCCCTGTACATTATATATAGTATGTGTATGTTATATATACGGTATCCGGTCACTATATCCCTGTACATTATATATAGTATGTGTATGTTATATATACGGTATCCGGTCACTATATCCCTGTACATTATATATAGTATGTTATATATACAGTATCCGGTCACTATATCCCTGTACATTATATATAGTATGTTATTTATACAGTATCCGGTCACTATATCCCTGTACATTATATATAGTATGTTATATATACAGTATCCGGTCACTATATCCCTCTACATTATATATAGTATGTTATATATACAGTATCCGGTCACTCTATCCCTGTACATTATATATAGTATGTTACATATACAGTATCCGGTCACTATATCCCTGTACATTATATATAGTATGTTGTATGTATATCTACAGTATCCGGTCACTATATCCCTGTACATTATATATAGTATGTGATGTTATATATAAGTATCCGGTCACTATATCCCTGTACATTATATATAGTATGTTATATATACCAGTATCCGGTTCACTATATCCCTGTACATTATATATAGTTATGTGTCTGTTATATACAGTATCCGGTTCACTATATCCCTGTACATTATAATTAGTATGTGTATGTTATATATACAGTGTCCGGTCACTATATCCCTGTACATTTATATGTAGTATGTACTATATACAGTATCCGGTCACTATATCCCTGTACATTATATATAGTATGTGTATGTTATAATACAGTGTCCGGTCACTATACCCTTTACATTATATATAGTATGTTATGATATACAGTATCCGGTCACTATATCCCTGTACATATATATAGTATGTGTATGTTATATACAGTATCGGTCACTATATCCCTTACATTATATATAGTATGTTATATATACAGTCTCCGGTCACTATATCCCTGTTACATTATATATAGTATGTTATATATACAGTATCCGGTCACTATATCCCTGTACATTATAATAGTATGTTATATATACAGTATCCGGTCACTATATCCCTGTACATTATATATATGTATGTTTATATATACAGTATCCGGTCACTATATCCCTGTACATTATATATCGTATGTTATATATACAGTATCCGGTCACTATATCCCTCTACATTATATATAGTATGTGTATGTTATATATACAGTAATCCGGTCACTATATCCCTGCTACATTATATATTAGTATGTTTATATACAGTATCCGGTCACTATATCCCTGTACCATTATATAGTATGTGCATGTTATATATACAGTATCACGGTCACTATATCCCTGTACATTATATATAGTATGTTACTATATACAGTATCCGGTCACTATATCCCTGTACATTATATATAGTATGTTGTATATATACAGTATCCGGTCACCTATATCCCTGTACATTATATATAGTATGTATATTTATACAGTATCCGGTCACTATATCCCTCTACATTATATATAGTATGTTATATATACAGTATCCGGTCACGATATCCTCGTACATTATATATAGTATGTATATATACAGTATACCGGTCCACTATATCCCTCTACTTATATATAGTATGTTATATATACAGTATCCGGTCACTATATCCCTGTACATTATATATAGTATGTATATATATACAGTATCCGGTCACTATATCCCTGTACATTATATATAATATGTTATATATACAGTATCCGGTCACTATATCCTGTACGTTATATATAGTATGTTATATATACAGTATCGGTCACTATATCCATGTACATATATACATAGTATGTGTATGTATATATATATACAGTATCGATCACTATATCCCTGTACGTTATACTATAGTATGTTATATATACAGTATCCGGTCACTATATCCCTCTACATTATATATAGTATGTTATATATACAGTATCCGGTCACTATATCCCTCTACATTATATATAGTATGTGTATGTTATATATACAGTATCCGGTCACTATATCCCTCTACATTATATATAGTATGTTATATATACAGTATCCGGTCACTATATCCTGTACATATATATAGTATGTGTATGTTATATATGCAGTATCCGGTCACTATATCCCCTACTACATTATATTAATAGTATGTTATATATACAGTATCCGGTCACTATATCCTGTACTATATATAGTATGTCTATATACAGTATCCGGTCACTATATCCCTGTACATTATATATAGTATGTGTATGTTATATATACAGTATCCGGTCACTATATCCCTGTACATTATATATAGTATGTGTATGTTATATATACAGTGTCCGGTCACTATATCCCTGTACATTATATGTAGTATGATATATACAGTATCCGGTCACTATATCCCTGTACATTATATATAGTATGTGTATGTTATATATACAGTATCCGGTCACTATATCCCTGTACATTATATATAGTATGTTCTATATACAGTATCCGGTCACTATATCCCTCTACATTATATATAGTATGTTATATATACAGTATCCGGTCACTATATCCCTGTACATTATATATAGTATGTGTATGTTATATATACAGTATCCGGTCACTATATCCCTGTACATTATATATAGTATGTGTGTTATATATACAGTATCCGGTCACTATATCCCTGTACATTATATATAGTATGTTATATATACAGTATCCGGTCACTATATCCCTGTACATTATATATAGTATGTTATATATACAGTATCCGGTCACTATATCCCTGTACATTATATATAGTATGTTATATATACAGTATCCGGTCACTATATCCCTGTACATTATATATAGTATGTGTATGTTATATATACGGTATCCGGTCACTATATCCCTGTACATTATATATAGTATGTGTATGTTATATATACAGTATCCGGTCACTATATCCCTGTACATTATATATAGTATGTTCTATATACAGTATCCGGTCACTATATCCCTGTACATTATATATAGTATGTTCTATATACAGTATCCGGTCACTATATCCCTGTACATTATATATAGTATGTGTATGTTATATATACAGTATCCGGTCACTATATCCCTGTACATTATATATAGTATGTGTATGTTATATATACAGTATCCGGTCACTATATCCCTGTACATTATATATAGTATGTGTATGTTATATATACAGTATCCGGTCACTATATCCCTGTACATTATATATAGTATGTGGTATGTTATATATACAGTAATCCGGTCACTATATCCCTGTACATTATATATAGTATGTTCTATATACAGTATCCGGTCACTATATCCCTGTACATTATATATAGTATGTGTATGTTATATATACAGTATCCGGTCACTATATCCCTGTACATTATATACAGTATGTGTATGTTATATATATATACAGTATCCGATCACTATATCCCTGTACATTATATATAGTATGTTATATATACAGTATCCGGTCACTATATCCCTCTACATTATATATAGTATGTGTATGTTATATATACAGTATCCGGTCACTATATCCCTGTACATTATATATAGTATGTGTATGTTATATATACAGTATCCGGTCACTATATCCCTGTACATTATATATAGTATGTTATATATACAGTATCCGGTCACTATATCCCTGTACATTATATATAGTATGTGTATGTTATATATACAGTGTCCGGTCACTATATCCCTGTACATTATATATAGTATGTGTATGTTATATATACAGTATCCGGTCACTATATCCCTGTACATTATATATAGTATGTTATATATACAGTATCCGGTCACTATATCCCTGTACATTATATATAGTATGTGTATGTTACATATACAGTATCCGGTCACTATATCCCTGTACATTATATATAGTATGTGTATGTTATATATACAGTATCCGGTCACTATATCCCTGTACATTATATATAGTATGTTATATATACAGTATCCGGTCACTATATCCCTGTACATTATATATAGTATGTTATACATACAGTATCCGGTCACTATATCCCTGTACATTATATATAGTATGTTATATATACAGTATCCGGTCACTATATCCCTGTACATTATATATAGTATGTGTATGTTATATATACAGTATCCGGTCACTATATCCCTGTACATTATATATAGTATGTGTGTTATATATACAGTATCCGGTCACTATATCCCTGTACATTATATATAGTATGTTATATATACAGTATCCGGTCACTATATCCCTGTACATTATATATAGTATGTTATATATACAGTATCCGGTCACTATATCCCTGTACATTATATATAGTATGTTATACATACAGTATCCGGTCACTATATCCCTGTACATTATATATAGTATGTGTATGTTACATATACAGTATCCGGTCACTATATCCCTGTACATTATATATAGTATGTGTATGTTATATATACAGTATCCGGTCACTATATCCCTGTACATTATATATAGTATGTGTATGTTATACATACAGTATCCGGTCACTATATCCCTGTACATTATATGTAGTATGTGTATGTTATGTATAATAATCTCGTTCTTCTCCTCGGTAGGATGGACAGAGTTACAGAAGACGCCTTACGCCTCAACCTGCTGAAGAGAGGCCTGGAGCAGCCGGACGACCGTGAAGATGTTTTGGCCAAACAGCTTAAGATGGAGGGGCACGAGGCCATGGAGAGGCTAAAGATGTTGGCGTTGTTGAAGAGGAAAGATCTCCCCGGCCTGGAGCTGTCGCACGAGCACGCCGCTAAACAGGACGGCCTGAAGCTGTATGAGGAGAAAATGAACGGCAACCTTAGGCCTCACGTGGACACCAGGCCAGGGGCGAGGCACGGCAAGGAGAACATCACTGAGGAACCCGTGGACATGAGCTCCAGACGGAGGTGAGAACAATGGCCTGTGTATCCGCATAGCTGGTCCTACACATCGCAGCTCCCGCCATGCTGCTGACCAATGAGCGGCATGGTGGTGGGCAGACCTGGTATTTCCTCAACTACACGGGTTATTGGCTAGGCAGGGGCGCTCGGACCACGGCTGGGTCACTTATGAAGCCCGATACTTCTGTAATTCTCTGCTACACATCATGTTACACAGGGCAAGACTGCAATGACTTACACCATGCCATCAGCCAGCAGGAGGGTCTGGTTGTCCTATGTTCACTCCGCGTCATCGGGACCCGAGGTGTTCCTGTACCCTGGTCTTAACACAGTGCATCTACATGCCCTAGTCAGGGATCACAGGCCTACATGCAGCACACATACTAAGCTGTCCATACACACAGCGGCCCCTCCTTACCGCATCCATACACATCGGCCCCTCCTGACCGCATCCATACACACGGCGGCCCCTCCTGACCGCATCCACACACACAGTGGCCCCTCCTGACCGCATCCATACACACGGCGGCCCCTCCTGACCGCATCCATACACACGGCGGCCCCTCCTGACCGCATCCATGCACACGGCGGCCCCTCCTGACCGCATCCATACACACGGCGGCCCCTCCTGACCGCATCCATACACACGGCGGCCCCTCCTGACCGCATCCATACACACGGCGGCCCCTCCTGACCGCATCCATACACACGGCGGCCCCTCCTGACCGCATCCATACACACGGCGGCCCCTCCTGACCGCATCCATACACACGGCGGCCCCTCCTGACCGCATCCATACACACGGCGGCCCCTCCTGACCGCATCCATACACACGGCGACCCCTCCTGACCGCATCCATGCACAGGGAGGCTCCTCTCTGCCCACAGCTGCCCCGCTGCCATCTTGGATGTGAATTATCAGCCTGTGGGCAGTGACTCGTCTTGAGACTTGTACATGTTTTTACCTCGGAGACCCTTTCCACCCCAGGGGCCGGGGCAGGTTCCTTACTTTACGTCTGATCTTCATGTTTTGTATCTGTGATCAGTGACCAGGACCGGGCCGGACTGACCCCATCTCCAGACGTCATTGTGTTGTCTGACAATGAAGCCTCCAGCCCCCGATCCAGCTCTAGATTAGAAGATCGAATCAAGGGAGCCAACCTGGAGATGTTCAAGGTAGCGTCATCTATCGGTGCTCCAGGCGGGAACGTGCAGCTGACAGGCAACAGACGCCATGTTCTAACCCCTATTCTCTCCCCCCCAGGGAAAGACTCTAGAGGAACGTCAGCAGCTGATCAAGCAGCTGAAGGATGAGCTGCGGCTGGAGGAGGCGCGACTGGTCCTGCTGAAGAAGCTACGACAGAGTCAGCTCCAGAAGGAGAACGTCCTACAGAAGGTGAGGCCGGCAGGGAACCCGCCCACAAGTGACCCCCTCCTTCCCCAGTCAACAGCAGCAGAGCATTATGGGATACAGCTGACTCCGCCATGGTTACTTCTATCTCCTGCTTTTTGCAGACTCCTGTTGCACAGAATGCAGCGACCATTGTACAACCGTCCACAACCCACGTGGGGCAGCCTAGCATCGCCAAAGTGCCATCACGGCCGGGCGCCCCAGGACTGGAGGTGCAGAACCTGAGGAGTGTCCAGGTAAGTGGTGGCCGTCTTTTCCTGCTAGCCAGTATTGTGACCTCTCCATCATCTTTCTGTATAGAACCTGTCACATGATGAGACTCCTCCCCTCTACATGTGGGGCTCTACCTCATGTAACCTTTAAAGGGGTAGTTTACCAAAAATTTATGAAATTTGTAATGTAAAAAAATCTCCAGTCTTCCAGTACTTATCAGCTGCTGTATGTCCTGCATGAAGTGGTGTATTCTTTCCAGTCTGACACAGTGCTCTCTGCTGCCACCTCTGTCCATGTCAGGTACTGTCCAGAGCAGGAGAGGTTTTCTATGGGGATTTGCTGCTGCTCTGGACAGTTCCTGACTTGGACAGAGGTGGCAGCATAGAGCACAGTGCCAGACTGGAGAGAATACACCACTTCCTGCAGGACATACAGCAGCTGATAAGTACTGGAAGACTTGATATTTTTTAATAGAAGTAAATTACCAATCTCTTGCACTTGCTGGGACCTGTTGACTTAATAAACATTTTGGTGAAAAACCCCTTTACCCTTTGCCCCTTTAGACCCACAGCGTCATTAGATCGTCCTCCAACGCCCCCCTGCCCCACATGATGATGTCTCAGAGAGTCATCGCTCCGAACCCGACCCAGCTCCAGGGACAGTGTGTGCCACCCAAAGCAACGCTAATCCGCAACAGCACACCGGGCATGACGCAGACCCTGAACTACCCACAGGTAATGGTGCTGCCCCTGAAATGTGTTCCTGGCGGGACCCCCAGGCCATCCTGTGTAACCCACAATGCCTTCCTCTGTCTCTGTAGACCAGCTCTTCAGTCCCCTGTCAGCGTAACTCGTCCACATCAGCCATGTACATGAACCTGGGCTCTCACATGCAGGCGGGTCCTGTGAACAGAGTGTCTTCCCCGCTGCCCAGCCCCAGTGCCATGGCTGATCCCGTCAGCTCTCAGGCTGCTGCTAAACTGGCTCTACGGAAACAGCTGGAGAAGACGCTGCTGGAAATCCCCCCACCCAAGCCCCCCGCACCACTGCTCCACTTCCTACCCAGTGCCGCCAACAGTGAGTTTATCTACATGGTGGGACTGGAAGAGGTGGTGCAGAGCGTCATAGACAGCCAGGGTAAGTGGCGGTCCCGGGATCTAGGGGTGGTGTGCGGTCACACACTGACTGTCCTATACTGACTCTTCTCCCCCCACAGGGAAGGGCCACTCCTCGCTCTTGCACATGGACCCCTTCATGTGTGCCCAGTGTCGCACCGACTTCACCCCACACTGGAAGCAGGAGAAGAGCGGGAAGATCCTGTGTGAGCAATGCATGACGTCCAACCAGAAGAAGGCTCTGAAGGCCGAGCATACAAACCGGCTAAAGAATGCGTTCGTTAAAGCCTTGCAGCAAGAGCAGGTGAGTGCAACGGACAGAGGGGGTGGGAGAAGAGCGCCATGTGTAAGTGAGTTTAGCTGCTTGGTCTCGCTGCCTCCTGCTCGCTTTACCTACTCCTAGTCTTCTCAGCCTATCCTCCTCCTCCCGATCCTCTTCTATTTTATGTCCTCCCTCCCGATCCTCTCATTGGTCTCATCACTTTCTGGTCCACTGGTCAGGTTCATCTCTCTACTGTTTTAGCTCCTATGTTTCTCCTCTTACTTTCTTTCTCCTTCTCTCAGCCCCTTTCAGTCTCTCTCCCTCCCTCCCTCTGTCTCCCCTCCCCTTACGTTCTACCTCTCTCCGTCTCGTCTCCCCTTTGCCTTCTCCCTCCGTCTCATCTCCCCTTTGCCTTCTCCCTCCCTCCCTCCGTCTCATCTCCCCTTTGCCTTCTCCCTCCGTCTCCCCTTTGCCTTCTCCCCCCCTCCGACTCGTCTCCCCTTTGCCTTCTCCCTCCTTCCATCTGTCCCCCGGTCTTCTGCCTCCAGTCCTCTCCTTGGTTTCGCCCACCCTCCATCCGTCCCCTGGTCTTCTGCCTCCAGTCCTCTCCTTGGTTTCGCCCACCCTCCATCCGTCCCCCGGTCTTCTGCCTCCAGTCTTCTCCTTGGTTTCGCCCACCCTCCATCCGTCCCCCGGTCTTCTGCCTCCAGTCCTCTCCTTGGTTTCGCCCACCCTCCATCCGTCCCCCGGTCTTCTGCCTCCAGTCCTCTCCTTGGTTTCGCCCACCCTCCATCCGTTCCCCGGTCTTCTGCCTCCAGTCCTCTGCCTCTGGTCCTCTCCTTGGTTTAGCTCACCCTCCATCTGTCCCCCGGTCTTCTGCCTCCAGTCCTCTCCTTGGTTTCGCCCACCCTCCATCCGGCCCCCGGTCTTCTGCCTCCGGTCCTCTCCTTGGTTTCGCCCACCCTCCATCCGGCCCCCGGTCTTCTGCCTCCGGTCCTCTGCCTCTGGTCCTCTCCTTGGTTTAGCTCACCCTCCATCTGTCCCCCGGTCTTCTGCCTCCGGTCCTCTCCTTGGTTTCGCCCACCCTCCATCCGGCCCCCGGTCTTCTGCCTCCGGTCCTCTCCTTGGTTTCGCCCACCCTCCATCCGGCCCCCGGTCTTCTGCCTCCGGTCCTCTCCTTGGTTTCGCCCACCCTCCATCCGGCCCCCGGTCTTCTGCCTCCGGTCCTCTCCTTGGTTTCGCCCACCCTCCATCTGTCCCCCGGTCTTCTGCCTCCGGTCCTCTCCTTGGTTTCGCCCACCCTCCATCCGGCCCCCGGTCTTCTGCCTCCGGTCCTCTCCTTGGTTTCGCCCACCCTCCATCTGTCCCCCGGTCTTCTGCCTCCGGTCCTCTCCTTGGTTTCGCCCACCCTCCATCCGTCCCCCGGTCTTCTGCCTCCGGTCCTCTCCTTGGTTTCGCCCACCCTCCATCCGTCCCCCGGTCTTCTGCCTCCGGTCCTCTCCTTGGTTTCGCCCACCCTCCATCCGTCCCCCGGTCTTCTGCCTCCGGTCCTCTCCTTGGTTTCGCCCACCCTCCAATGTTGGGTGGTTCTGGTGTTGTCTGACGTCTTTCTCTTGTGCTGCAGGAGATTGAGCAGAGGTTACAGCACCAGGTCTCCTTGTCCCCCGTCACTCCTCCAGCTGTCACCAAGCAGGAGAGCATCATCAGACATCACTCCATGCGGCAGGTATGATGGTGTGGGATGGTCACAGCTCCACCCCCTCCCCCACTGTAGACGGTGACCCCGCTGACCTCTTCCTTTTTCTCCTACAGGCCCCACAGCCACAGAATTCTCTCCAGAGAGGGATTCCCGCTGCCCGATCCATGCTGTCTAACTTTGCCCAGGCTCCTCAGTTGCCTGTGGCTGGCAGTTTGCTTGGCATGCCAGGTAAGACGCTCTCCTCCTACGTTCTGGAGAATCTTCTGAAGGTTCCAGACTCGCTCATTACTTTTTTACCTTCCAGGTGTGAACATTGCGTACCTGAACGCTGGAATGGGAGGTCACAAAGCTGCCAGCCTGGCCGACCGGCAACGGGAATATCTCCTGGACATGATCCCCCCCCGCTCCATATCCCAGACCATCAGCGGGCAGAAATAGCCCTCGGCCTCCTGCTACCGCTGCAGCTGGCGGACGTTACTGGCAATGGGGGGCCCGGTACTCGCCGGCCCCTCCCCCAACCGAGAGCAGCTTATAAAGGTTCCGTGTTTGTGCTTTTGCCCCTTTTCTCAGACTGGCTTTGATTTTAATTTTTTTTTATAAATTTGTTTTCTGCCGGTGGCACGTCCGTCACACAGAACATTTGGTGAACTTCTGATGGATGAGGCGCTGTCCGGGACCTGTGACCGCCCCCTCCCCTGGAGCCGCCAGTGGACCCTGCAGTGAGATGGGATGTGGCCACAGCAAGGGGAGGTGGGGGGCAACCAGAGGAACGACCCCCTAGTGACGCGTTGTTACCGCCTATCAGACGCTCTGCAGTGCAGAGTATTACTTTCCGTTAAACGGAAGAGGATTCTTCTCCATCAGCCAGCGGTCATGGGCGGGCCGCCTCGACCACCCTCATGGCACCAGCTTGCCTGCACTTCACGCTGTAGGACGGTGGACGGACCCTCGGCTCTCCACCACAAGCTGTATTTGCACTAATCGCCTGTCCATGGCGCTGGAAGCTCGCTGACGTCATCAGGCCTCTGCTGTTGGCCGCCATTGATGGGATCGCCTGGTGGAGGATACGTGAACCACACGCCACAGAAGTGTTGATAAGAAGCAGTATTGCGGCTGTTCTGGCTGATCCTGAGGGGACGGGCACCCGGTGACACCGCCACAGTGCCGCCCTTCTCTCGTCTTACTGTGCTTTGGGGATGTGCACAGTATAAATATCGCCCCGATGTATTACAAGGTGGACGGAAGTCGTCCAAAAGCACTTAACCCTATGATAAGCTTTCCCGCTGGACGTTCTCTGCAAAAAAAAAAAATGCACAGTGTTACTATGGAAACGTTCTGTAACCGCACTGCTGACAGTCCACCATGACCCTCCCCGCCCCCACACACTGTAATACAGTGGTGCTAATGGTTCTGACTAGGATATAGGAGAGTGGCGGCAGCCGGGGGTGCTGCTCCAGTTTGGGGTTGGATTCTTATTTGCTGCGACATTTTCTTTTTCTCCTGTAAATGTGGATGGTGATGAGGTGTAACAGATGGGAGTTATCTGTTTCGGGGATTATGGGTAGGGGCCCGTGTGTGCGGTCTCCGGTGGCTGGGCAGCAGAGGGGATGATGGGTAGGGGCCCCATGTGTGTGTGGCCTCCGGTGGCTGGGCAGCAGAGGGGATGATGGGTAGGGGCCCCATGTGTGTGTGGCCTCCGGTGGCTGGGCAGCAGAGGGGATGATGGGTAGGGGCCCCATGTGTGTGTGGCCTCCGGTGGCTGGGCAGCAGAGGGGATGATGGGTAGGGGCCCCATGTGTGTGGCCTCCGGTGGCTGGGCAGCAGAGAGGATGATGGGTAGGGGCCCCATGTGTGCGGTCTCCGGTGGCTGGGCAGCAGAGGGGATGATGGGTAGGGGCACCATGTGTGCGGTCTCCGGTGGCTGGGCAGCAGAGGGGATGATGGGATATGTCCCATCCCGCTCCTGGTTTACACTTTATAGTCTGGTTGCAGTAAAATGTCAGTCCAGGGACTACACCCCCCCATCCTCCTGGGCAGCTATCTCCAGTGGGCGCTGTAGTTTTCCTGCTCATTTTCTAATTTCCTCCCTAATTTTTGGATTCCGGAATCCATTTCTGGCCGTGTGTTGTACGGTGCTGCAGAGGCGTCTGGCGATTCTCCCCCTCCCCCTCACTTTTATGCAATGACGCCCCCTTCCCCCTCCTTTCCCCCCTTCCCATCCAGTTCGGAGTTTTGTTCTTTATAAGAAAACTATGAAACATTGTTATAATTATTTTGCTTGGGGTTTGATGAAATTTTTTCTGTTCTCAGTGTAAAAAAAAAAAAAAAAAAAATGAAAAAAGAAGAAAAAAAGTTATTTCTGGACAAATGTAAAAGAGAAGGAAACAACAAACTGTAAATTATGTAAAGAAAAAAAAAGTCAAAACACAAACCGGAGCTTCATCGTGTGCGTCACTGTGTATCGTAGTCTGTGTGTGCCCACAGCATGGCCCCAAAGACAGCGCCCCCCATAGTACCCCGCCCCCTGCTGGTGGGGCCGGGCGCTGACATTCGTGCCATGTTCTTCCCCTCTTACTTTTGGGTTTCCACATTGTGTTATGAGTTTGGGTTTTGGGGGTCACTCCAAATGTGACCACCCTGTGCCCTTACAGTGACCAACATCTGCAGAGAAAATAAAATAAAAAAAAGAGATAATAAAACTTACGCTCATTTTTGGAGAAAGGATTTAAAAAAAAAAAAAAAAAAAACTACAAAAACCTGAAAACCCTTTGTAATATTTATCACTTGCTAGCTGCGTTTAATAAAGAAAGGAACAGTTTATAACTCCTGACCCAGCTGTGGCTTATTGGCGCTGGCCTCCAGGGGGCGCTGATCTCTAGATGGTGCTGGCTGTGGCCTCCAGGTGGTGCTGATCTCCAGGTGGTACTGGCTCTGGTGCTGATCTCCCAGGTGGCGCTGGCTCTAGTGCTGATCTCCAGGTGGCGCTGGCTCTGGCCCCCGGGTGGCGCTGGCTCTGGCCCCCAGGTGGCGCTGGTTCTCATCCCCAGTTGGCGGTGGCTCTGGCTCTAGTGCTGATCTCTAGGTGGTGCTGGCTCTGGTCTCCAGAGGGCGCTGGCTCTGGCCCCCAGGTGGCGCTCTGATCATCGCAAGATCATACTAGAAATCTTTTGCAGCTTTCTGAGAGACTTGGCCAGAATTTTCAGCATTTCCTCACTTTGTGGCCACTCGGTTGGTGTTAGGGGAGGGCTTCGCTGTCTGACAGATTTGCTATCATTACATCCTTAGGGGTACGTTCACACGTACCGAATCCGCAGCGGATTTTCTGCAGCGGATCCACAGCAGATTTGATCTAAATAACTGAACACAGCATCAAATCTTCTGCGGATCCTGTATGTGTGAACACACCCTTAGGGTGCCTTCACACGTACCGTATTGCTGCGTTTTTAACGCTGCGTTTTTTGATTTTCAGATGATTTTCATGTGAAAATCAAAACTGGCATGTAAAAATCGTACCAAAAACGCAGCGATAAAAACGCAGTGTTAAATACGCAGTGACATGGTACGTGTGAAGGCACCCTAAGGGTACAAACACGCAGCAGATTTGATGCTGTGTTCAGTTATTTAGATCTAATCTGCTGCGTATCGCAGCAGTAAATACGCTGCGTATACGGTGTGTGTGTGTTTATACCCTTACTTGTATTAGAGGAGTTTTATGAAGCTGTATAATAGTCAAATTTTTTCAGTTGCCCATAGCAACCAATCAGCACAACCCGCCTGGTGGTGTATAACCGGTGACGTCGCCTACACCCGCCTGGTGGTGTATAACCGGTGACGTCGCCTACACCCGCCTGGTGGTGTATAACCGGTGACGTCGCCTACACCCGCCTGGTGGTGTATAACCGGTGACGTCGCCTACACCCGCCTGGTGGTGTATAACCGGTGACGTCGCCTACACCCGCCTGGTGGTGTATAACCGGTGACGTCGCCTACACCCGCCTGGTGGTGTATAACCGGTGACGTCCCCTACACCCGCCTGGTGGTGTATAACCGGTGACGTCCCCTACACCCGCCTGGTGGTGTATAACCGGTGACGTCCCCTACACCCGCCTGGTGGTGTATAACCGGTGACGTCGCCTACATCCGCCCGGTGGTGTATAACCGGTGATGTCGCCTACATGCGCCTGGTGGTGTATAACCGGTGACGTCGCCTACTCCCGCCCGGTGGTGTATAACCGGTGACGTCGCCTACTCCCGCCCGGTGGTGTATAACCGGTGACGTCGCCTACTCCCGCCCGGTGGTGTATAACCGGTGACGTCCCCTACACCCGCCTGGTGGTGTATAACCGGTGACGTCCCCTACACCCGCCTGGTGGTGTATAACCGGTGACGTCGCCTACATCCGCCCGGTGGTGTATAACCGGTGATGTCGCCTACATGCGCCTGGTGGTGTATAACCGGTGACGTCGCCTACTCCCGCCCGGTGGTGTATAACCGGTGACGTCGCCTACTCCCGCCCGGTGGTGTATAACCGGTGACGTCGCCTACTCCCGCCCGGTGGTGTATAACCGGTGACGTCGCCTACACCTAGCAGCCTATAATATTCTGATGACGTCGCCTACACCCGCCCGGTGGTGTATAACCGGTGACGTCGCCTACTCCCGCCCGGTGGTGTATAACCGGTGACGTCGCCTACTCCCGCCCGGTGGTGTATAACCGGTGACGTCGCCTACACCAGCCCGGTGGTGTATAACCGGTGACGTCGCCTACACCCGCCCGGTGGTGTATAACCGGTGATGTCGCCTACATGCGCCTGGTGGTGTATAACCGGTGACGTCGCCTACTCCCGCCCGGTGGTGTATAACCGGTGACGTCGCCTACTCCCGCCCGGTGGTGTATAACCGGTGACGTCGCCTACACCAGCCCGGTGGTGTATAACCGGTGACGTCGCCTACACCCGCCCGGTGGTGTATAACCGGTGATGTCGCCTACATGCGCCTGGTGGTGTATAACCGGTGACGTCGCCTACTCCCGCCCGGTGGTGTATAACCGGTGACGTCGCCTACTCCCGCCCGGTGGTGTATAACCGGTGACGTCGCCTACACCAGCCCGGTGGTGTATAACCGGTGACGTCGCCTACACCTAGCAGCCTATAATATTCTGATGACGTCGCCTACACCCGCCCGGTGGTGTATAACCGGTGACGTCGCCTACACCCGCCCGGTGGTGTATAACCGGTGACGTCGCCTACTCCCGCCCGGTGGTGTATAACCGGTGACGTCGCCTACATCCGCCCGGTGGTGTATAACCGGTGACGTCGCCTACATCCGCCCGGTGGTGTATAACCGGTGACGTCGCCTACACCTAGCAGCCTATAATATTCTGATGACTGGAGGGTAAGGGGCTAATAATGGCGCTGTCCTCAGGTGGCCATGTGTGTACAGAGACTCTTCACAGCTAGCAGCCTATCGCTGTAGCTACAAAGTGCCTATATGGCTTAGACATCAGCTGCGGAAGGTCAGACCTAATATTCTGGTCTGGAACTTTCCTCTGGAAGGGTTAAAGTGCGGCTTTGCCTTCACAAAGGCTAGATCTCTTGGTCCATGAAAAAAAAAAAAAAAAAAAGTTTCTGCCTCTAGTACAGATTTTGTGCCCTTAGTACTGATATGCGCCATTCTAGATGTGTTTTTTTTATCTTATACTGATGGTTTTTCCATTGATTGATGTGAAAGTGTTTTCTTTCATTACTTCTGGGGATCAAAGGGGTACTCTGTTGCTTTTTTTTTTTTAACAGCGCCAATCATAAACATAGTTTTTACATTTACCATCCCTCCAGAGTCTCTCTGTTTAAATTTACCCGTTTGCAGGTCCCTCAAGCTCCAGTTAGTGGCTTCATTTTTTCTTTACTTCCTGGTTTGGGCTTTCCCATGATGCACTTGGTCTCCTGTGATGTCTAACTGACTCTGTAGAACTGTTAGATGGCTTACAGCTTGTTCAGCCAGTCGGAGCTGAGCAACCTGTGTCATCTGGCAAAGGGAGGCTGGCCTAACAGGGCTTAGACCCACCTCCTTCTTGATGATGTCATTGTCACCAAATGGCGCCACAGAACAGCCTGGGTCAACAGTCATTAGGTAAGAATGAGTGTACTTCACTTCCTATTGAGGGGGGAAAAGATAGGTGATTGACGCCTATTACAAAGTTATATCATTTTGTAATGTGTCTCTTTAAGGCCCCTTCGCCTGTTGCCCCTGTGTATAAGTGTCCTATCATGTGCTTGATGGTTGTCTCCACCAGGGCTGTGGAGTCGGTAAGCCGCAGCTCCGCTTCCAACTCCTGAATTTTATCAGGACTGACTCCAACTCCTAACTCGGCCTCCTGCTCCTTGATAAATGGCCGGTCATATACCAGGGGAGTTATCTATCACACCGGCTCAGCAGCTTCTCCCTAATGTCCTACATGATCCTGGGGCGACTTCTGAGGGAGTATATACTGTATATACAGCAGCTTCTCCTGTGTGTGCAGTGGGTGCAGCCAGTCTCCAGCCTCCATGTCCTGAACTACTCACAACTAGACTAGATGGAGCAGGTGGTCATTTCCTGCTGACATCTTCTGTTTCTAACTAAATATTCACCAGACACACAGAAATACCAACACTGCCAGATAGCTGTAATATAGAGGTCACACATAGTGGTATACAGGGGGTCACACAGGGATATAGAAGGTCACTGTGGGGGCACGCAATAGCACGCACACACAAACACAGCCTGCTGCAGCCATAGCGCGCGCATACACACACACACACACAGCCTGCTGCAGCTATAGCGCACACACCCACACAGCCTGCTGCAGCTATAGCACACACACACACAAGAGTCTGCTGCAGCTATAGCGCACACACACACACACAGAGCCTGCTGCAGCCATAGCGAGCACGCACACACACACACACACACACAGCCTGCTGCAGCCATAGCACACACACACACCCAGGAATTGTTCCATCCTGGTGCATATATTAGTCACTAACATCTCTGCTGTGTTGGCAGTACTGTGTTGCTGTGGAGCCAGTTATCCAGTAACCATGCTGATCTTTGATTTTCTCAAAATGGGAAACTATAATTGACTCTACCTTGGTGACTGTACGTGAAGCTGAGAAGATCCCAATCAGAAGGGCTGTAACCTGAAGAACTTTTACCAAGGCCTTGATATGAAAGGATATGCAGCTTTTGCTTGTAGACAATTATACATGATCAGGTAATAATCTAGCATATATTCTCCATATAGGACCTTCCTTAGAGGAAGCTGTAGACCGGTATACATGGTCAGGTAATCTAGCATATATTCTTATAGGACCTTCCTTAGAGGAAGCTGTAGACCGGTATACATGGTCAGGTAATCTAGCATATATTCTCCTTATAGGACCTTCCTTAGAGGAAGCTGTAGACCTGTATACATGGTCAGGTAATAATCTAGCATATATTCTCCATATAGGACCTTCCTTAGAGGAAGCTGTAGACCTGTATACATGGTCAGGTAATCTAGCATATATTCTCCATATAGGACCTTCCTTAGAGGAAGCTGTAGACCTGTATACATGGTCAGGTAATCTTCTAGCATATATTCTCCATATAGGACCTTTCTTAGAGGAAGCTGTAGACCGGTATACATGGTCAGGTAATCTAGCATATATTCTCCATATAGGACCTTCCTTAGAGGAAGCTGTAGACCGGTATACATGGTCAGGTAATCTTCTAGCATATATTCTCCATATAGGACCTTTCTTAGAGGAAGCTGTAGACCGGTATACATGG
Source organism: Dendropsophus ebraccatus (assembly GCF_027789765.1). NCBI lineage: Eukaryota > Metazoa > Chordata > Amphibia > Anura > Hylidae > Dendropsophus > Dendropsophus ebraccatus. The sequence continues at coordinate 5,534,565 of NC_091466.1, read as the reverse complement.
TCAGGTAATCTTCTAGCATATATTCTTATAGGACCTTCCTTAGAGGAAGCTGTAGACCGGTATACATGGTCAGGGAATCTTCTAGCATATATTCTTATAGGACCTTCCTTAGAGGAAGCTGTAGACCGGTATACATGGTCAGGTAATAATCTAGCATATATTCTCCATATAGGACCTTCCTTAGAGGAAGCTGTAGACCGGTATACATGGTCAGGTAATAATCTAGCATATATTCTCCATATAGGACCTTCCTTAGAGGAAGCTGTAGACCGGTATACATGGTCAGGTAATAATCTAGCATATATTCTCCATATAGGACCTTCCTTAGAGGAAGCTGTAGACCGGTATACATGGTCAGGGAATCTTCTAGCATATATTCTTATAGGACCTTCCTTAGAGGAAGCTGCAGACCGGTATACATGGTCAGGTAATCTAGCATATATTCTCCTTATAGGACCTTCCTTAGAGGAAGCTGTAGACCTGTATACATGGTCAGGTAATAATCTAGCATATATTCTCCATATAGGACCTTCCTTAGAGGAAGCTGTAGACCGGTATACATGGTCAGGTAATCTAGCATATATTCTTATAGGACCTTCCTTAGAGGAAGCTGTAGACTGGTATACATGGTCAGGTAATCTAGCATATATTCTCCTTATAGGACCTTTCTTAGAGGAAGCTGTAGACCGGTATACATGGTCAGGGAATCTTCTAGCATATATTCTTATAGGACCTTCCTTAGAGGAAGCTGTAGACCGGTATACATGGTCAGGTAATCTAGCATATATTCTCCATATAGGACCTTCCTTAGAGGAAGCTGTAGACCGGTATACATGGTCAGGGAATCTTCTAGCATATATTCTCCATATAGGACCTTCCTTAGAGGAAGCTGTAGACCGGTATACATGGTCAGGGAATCTTCTAGCATATATTCTCCATATAGGACCTTCCTTAGAGGAAGCTGTAGACCGGTATACATGGTCAGGGACTCTTCTAGCATATATTCTCCATATAGGATCTTCCTTAGAGGAAGCTGGCTTGGCCGTGAGCTTTCGGTCAAACTCAATATTATAGACTTCCTATTAGTTACAGATCTATCATTACCGGAAAAAATGGCCGCCTGCCAGGATCTGACATCTTAAAGGGGTAGTCCACCAAAAAAAATTTTCTTTCAAATCAACTGCTGCCATGAAGTGCCAGAGATTTGTAATTTAATTCTATTAAAAAATCTCAAGCCTTCCAGTACTTATCAGCTGCTGTATGCCCAACAGGAAGTTGTATTATTTCCAGTCTAAAGAGCAGGAGAGGTTTTCTATGGGGATTTGCTACTGCTCTGGACAATTCCTGACATGGACAGAGGTGGCAGCAGAGAACACTGTGTCAGACTGGAAAGAAAACATCACTTCCTGCTGGACACACAGCAGCTGATAAGTACTGGAAGACTTAAGATTTTTTTAATAGAAGTGAATTACAAATCTCTGGCACTTTATGGCACCACTTGATTTGAAAGAAATTTTTTTTGGGTGGACTACCCCTTTAAGTCACGTCTACAATTATTGTCGGAGGGGACTCAGTTCTGAGCTCTTTGTCTCCATCCCCGAGACTTCTGAGACGTCTGGTCCTCCTTGTGCAGGAACCTTTCTTGCACCTTCCATACTGGAATTTCTATAGAATGTGAGATAAAAGTAGAAGTACCTTTTCTTTCTATTAGACTAAGACAGATAATGGATCTTATCGTAAGAAAGGACTCTCCTGCATGCGCCTCATGATCTTTGAGGACTACTCTGCAGAAGTTACAAAACGGCGCAGAGCTTTCAGCAGCGTTTGTACAGCTTTATTCAAGGCGAAAAAGAAGTTTCAGCTGCAATATCCGGCCACTTTGCGCATTTTTCATAATGATGGCTCAATGTCCACCTACAAGTCACCTAAGTTGGCGGAAGAAGCTTTCAGGAGAAATGAACCCTTCAGTGGATCACAGCCGTCCAGCCAGCGATCACAGGGCCGTCCCGTCCAGAGTACAGTATGCCGGCCGGAACAGTCTTCACCCAAGGAGCAGCGCAGGCGCCTGCGACGTACCAGACGCGCCAGAAGTTACTCCAGATCTCCCTCTCCCGACTGAGATGGTCGACAGCGAGGCTGTAATCCTGCTGCACGAGGGACAGTAGCAAGTATTTCGCACACACCTGCTTAAATGGTTATCTGTTATCTTTTCTCTTTTACCACTTTTCTTCCTGACATAAATATGGGCCTGCTGATGTTCTTGGTCCTCGGGGCGTGACTTTTTGTATACTTATGCAGTGGCGCCCCCACGGGAGCCCGCTGCATGACTGAAAAAAGAGAAGTCTCACACTCGAGGATGGAGAGGCAGTCTCATGCTATCAGACCCTCTCACGAGATGAAAAATCACTTTTGTTTGGTTATGTTTTGTTGTTGTTTTTATGTACACAGAGATTCACGCAGAAGGCAGATGGTATATGGTAGAGGGGGCGCATGGTTCTATGTTCTTGTCTCTCTTTCAGTGCAATCGGGGGGAGGGGGGAGGGGGAAACGTAAGCATGAGCCTACACAGGTCGGGGGTCGTGGGGTGCTCGCTACTGACTACACTCTATCTGAGGCGGTCCTCTTACTGCACTTTATCCTTGCATTCTATCTTTGTCTAGACTTATCATGGTTAGGCTCGTAACATGGAATGTAAAGGGGCTAAGATCACCCAATAAACGGGTGCAACTGCTCCGCTTTCTGAAGAAACACCGTCCCGACATAGTAATGATGCAGGAAACCCACCTGGAGGCGGAGGACATGGATAGAATGCAACGATTCTGGGTAGGCAGCGTCTATGGGTCCCCGTCAGTGAATGGTAAGGCGGGAGTGATCACACTGATCCACAGGTCCTTCCAATTTAAACTAGTATCGCATACCCATGATGCCGAGGGAAGGGTCTCGCATCTGATCATAGACCACCAGGGGGACCAATATAGCATCTTTAACATATACGCCCCCAATGGGGACAACATAACCTTTTTTGCAGGACTGGCAGATAGACTAAATTCAGATACCACACAATGGAAAGTAGTGGGAGGGGATTTTAACACTGTCCTCGATCCAAGGGAGGATAGGAAGGGGCCCTCAACGAACCCTAACCCTACGCCATTCCGGTCTAGAGATAAAGTGCTGCCGGGTTTCCTGGAACAGACGGGGTTAGAGGACGCATGGCGCCTCACACATCCAGCTGATAGGGACTTCACCCACTTCTCACACCCCCACCAGTCATGGTCTAGAATAGACTACATGTTGACTAACCCAATTCTCAGCCGTAGGATAGAATCGGTGAAACATGGAGACCTGGTTATCACGGACCATTCACCGGTTGTATTGTCCCTCTTCCCATCCTGCCCGGCGGGTAATGAGTTTATCTGGCGGTTTCCCTCCTATATGACGGAGGATGAAACGTTTGTTGAGCTTCTGAGGGGGTGGTGGACTGAGTTTGACTACTATAACGCGGAACACAAATCCACTCCTCAACTATTCTGGGAAACCGGTAAGGTCGTCCTTAGAGGTAAATTGATAGCTCATGTCACATCAATGAAAAAAAAAACCGCCACCCAATATAAAAAGGCGAGTGATCACCTTAGAGGCGCTTACACGGCCTACCTGGGGGACTCGTCTGACTCCAACAGGGAGGCCTGGCAGGCAGCAAAGGCTGATTATGAGTTATGGCTGGACAGGAGGGATAGGATATATCGTACCCAGGGCGAGGTGGAATTTTTCCGCCACGGTAATAAGGCGGGCAAACTATTGGCCAGACTTGCAAAAGGAAGACACCCCCCGGCTCATGTACTAGCGTTGAGAGACCAACAAGGGACCCTGCACTCTGCCCCGACCCAAATAAATAAAATTCTGGGGGATTATTACACGTCACTCTACTCTACTCCCCCTTCAGAGACGGGTACCTTGTCCACTTTCCTAGCGGATTTAACACTTCCCTCCCTCTCTGTGGAGCAACAGGAAGTGCTAAACGCAGAAATCACTGAGGAGGAAGTACGTGGGGCTATAAAGGCCTCCTCAAATGGCAAGGCTCCCGGACCTGACGGGTTTACAGGGGAATTTTTTAAAACATTGACAGACCAGATAGTGCCTAGTCTCACTGCACACTTTAATTCCATGTTCACCACAGGCAATATCCCGGCAGGAGCAAAAATGGCGTACATAAAAGTTCTCCCTAAACCGGGTAAAGACCCCACAGACCCGGGATCATACCGCCCAATCTCGCTAATAAACTGTGACATTAAATTATTGACCAAATATTGGCGGATAGACTAGCCAACTACATGCCTGACTTGGTGGGGGAGGCGCAGGTGGGTTTTATTAGAAATAGATCGGCAGTCACTAATATTAGAAAGGTGCTGGTGGTTTTGGACAGGATCCGACACCGCCCTCAGCCAACCGACAACCCTGCTTTATTATCGCTAGACGCGGAGAAAGCGTTTGACAATGTTCGCTGGGATTGGCTGTGGGCGGTGTTAGACAAATTCTCCATTGGAGGGCGCTTTCAGACATTTTTGGGGGGGCCTATACACCGCTCCGGTGGCGAGGGTCCATACTCCAGGGCTCTTATCAGCCCCGATTCCATTAGGGAGAGGCACCCGACAGGGATGCCCGCTATCCCCTTTATTGTTCGACTTGACCATAGAGCCTCTAGCCAAATATCTAGAAACATCGAACTTGTTTGAGGGCATACAGGTGGGTGACAGAGCAGTTAAAACGACCCTCTTTGCGGATGACCTCCTAATTTTTCTTAATAACCCCCATGTCAGCCTGCCCGCACTATTTTCCTTCCTGACTGATTACGGTAAACTTTCTGGATATAAAATAAATTTTACTAAGAGCGAGCTCCTCCCTCTAGGCCCATCTCCCCCCCCTTGGGTACGTGTAAATAGGCCATCCTCTGTGCAAATAGCAAAGACACATATCACTTATCTAGGGATTAAGGTGGGGAAAACACCAGATTCTTTGTACTCCTTAAATTACCCCCCATTATTGAATAAAATTTATGCGGAACTGCGTAAGTGGGCACAGCTACCGATCACCTTTATGGGACGCTGCCACCTGGTGAAGATGGTCAGTTTTGCACGGTTGTTGTACCCACTTCAAACTCTACCCCTGCTTATAAAGCACACTGACATAAATAAACTTCGCCAGTCTTTCACTAAATTCATATGGGCGGGTAAGCGCCCAAGAATAGCCTTCCAGAAACTAGCCCTGGGCAAATTGGATGGGGGACTCAACTTCCCAAATGTTAGGGGATATAATATAGTTTGTCTTCTCCGTCACGTTATTGACTGGTTACATGGGTCCTCATACCATTCTAACTTCCCTCTAGAGTCAGCGCTCCTTCAGCCGTGGAACCCGGTAGCACTTCTCCATACCTCCCACTCCCGAATGCCGACGCAACTTAAGAGCTTTACCATTCTGAGAGATACAGTGATGGCATGGAGGGAGATACGAAAGATATTTAAACTTCCTTTTCTCTTGTCCAAAAGGATGCCTCTCTTCGGACATCCAGAACCTCCTTGGGGAAGCTCTCCAGGATGGGCGGTGCAGTGGATGGCCAGGGGAGTCACCCAGGCGGGCCATTTGATTAACCCTGTGAATAGGCAATGGTTTACCCCATCAGAAATCTTGTCCAAATTTGATCTTCCTCGGTCTCACTTCCTCTATGTTCAGCAGGTGTATGCCTTCTGCTCTACCAGATTGCGGAACTTGGGGGAAGAGGCCCAAAACCATACTCTGGATGGTATCATGGGAGCCGCTCCTGGAACAACTTCCATCTCGGTATTGTATAATGCCCTTAGAGATTCTTTCCTAAAAATTGACAAGGCAGCCCTGTTCCCATCCTGGGTTAGGTGGACGTCTGACCAACTAATCCAGGAACAAATCTTGCAAGGGTGGCAAAAGGTCAGAAAATGTATAATAAATGAAAGATGGAGAGAAACTTATTTCAAATTGGCACATAATGCACTCTACGGTTTTAACATACTCCCCTCTCCGCAATTTCCTGATAGAATCACAGCCTGCCCAAAATGTGACCAACCCCTCACTAACCTGTGGCACGGGGTGTGGAGCTGTACGCACACCCAAACATACTGGAGGGCTATAGCTGCCTATGTCCACTCACACTGGGAGATAGAGATATCACACTCCCCCCAGGCCTTTCTTTTCCATCAGTTACGACCCCCGGAGGAAGACACTGTGGTAAAGATACCTGACATAGTACATATAGTCATACACGTAGCATTGAGGTGTTTGTTCCAGGAGTGGCTTTCAGGTAAGACTCCAGATGTCCCCGTGGTAATATCCCAGCTAAAACGACTCTTCGGCATGGATAGAGTCTATGCTGAAAGGCACAAGCATTCAGGGATTAAGGGGTTTTTTGATCGCTGGCGCTCCTTTCTGGAATCCCATCACACAGCTCAGGAGATACATGACATAATGTACCCCTTCAGACTTACTGAGTGGTATTGTCAGCATGATCTGGCAGGAACTCTGGGGTGCCTGCGTATTTAGCAGTCACTTCAGGGAAGACCTGGTCACAATGGGTCTCCTCAGATGTCCTTGTGCTTCAGGAGCAAGGTGGGTGATGGGACAGGGGAAGCAAGGGGGGAGGGGGAGGCTGTCGAACTAAGGGTGATGTGGTCAAGATTTGGAAGAGTATCGCACATAGACACGAATGTGTATTAAATCAAGTTGCTTTGTGTTATTCTGTGACATGTCGGATACCTCTGTCTCCTCACCATGTATTACTGCCTGTATCTTGAATATGTTACATTTCACTGTTGGTTCTTTCCCTCTCTCCATTTGTTTCGAGAGATGGGGTGTTTGTCAGTTTGTATGTAAATCAAAATTCTGAAAATTGAATAAAAATTTATTTAAAAAAAAAAAAAAAAGAAAGGACTCTCCTGAGAACGTCCAGTACACATGTGTACTGGACGTTCTCAGAAGACACAATGACAGCTGACATTTTTTCTATACAAGCTGCAATCCACAAGAAATGACTCCACCGCCATCTGGAAGTGGAATCTAGCAGGATCTGTATACCAAGTGACGGAACTTTCCCAAAGCTTCCAGAATCCTGCAACATCTGAGGAAATATCTGTGCGGGGCTGACAGGTGAACTAATAATCTACTGCAAAGTGCCGGTGTAACAGGCCAGAGTATATACCCCCAGCCCAGACCAGACTATACCCGCTGTAGCAGAGTATATACCCCCAGCCCAGCCTATACCCGGTGTAGCAGAGTATATACCCCCAGCCCAGCCCAGACTATACCCGGTGTAACCGAGTATATATCCCCAGCCCAGACTATACCCGGTGTAACAGAGTATATACCCCCAGCCCAGACTATACCCGGTGTAACAGAGTATATACCCCCAGCCCAGACTATACCCGGTGTAACAGAGTATATACCCCCAGCCCAGACCAGACTATACCCGGTGTAACAGAGTATATACCCCCAGCCCAGACCAGACTATACCCGGTGTAGAGTATATATACCCCCAGCCCAGACTATACCCGGTGTAGAGTATATATACCCCCAGCCCAGACTATACCCGGTGTAACAGAGTATATACCCCCAGCCCAGACCAGACTATACCCGGTGTAACAGAGTATATACCCCCAGCCCAGCCCAGCCTATACCCGGTGTAACAGAGTATATACCCCCAGCCCAGACAATACCCGGTGTAACAGATTCCACGGGACAGTCCCATTTTCAGGGTTCTGTCCCGCGGTCCCGGAACGGCCCCCCGTGTCCCACATTATATGTGGCCCGACCAAAAAAAAAGAATAAACCAGTAACTCACCTGTTCGCCGTTCCCAGCAGCTCCTCTCCCGGCAGAGCGCTCGCTCCCGTCATCCTCCGGGGCAGGCAGCAGGGTACAGAGTCACTGACTGTACCGGAAGTGACCTGCAGCCTCTGTCATGAATTACTTCCGGCACAGTCAGTGTCTGTATACCCCGCTGCCTGCCCTGGAGGATGACGGGAGAGGAGCTGCTGGGACCGGCAGACAGGTGAGTTACTGGTTTATTGTTTTTCTGGTCGGGCCACACAAAAGGGGAGGATTGGCTACTATGTGGGGCACTATATGGCGCATTGGCTACTATGTGGGGCACTATATGGGGGCATTGGCTACTATGTGGGGCACTATATGGGGGGCATTGGATACTATGTGGGGCACTATACGGTGGGATTGGCTATTATGTGGGGCACTATATGGGGGATTGGCTACTATGTGGGGCACTATATGGGGATTGGATACTATGTGGGGCACTATATAGGGGCATTGGCTACTATGTGGGGCACTATATGGGGGCATTGGCTACTATGTGGGGCACTATATGGGGGGTTGGCTACTATGTGGGGCACTATATGGGGGCATTGGCAACTATGTGGGGCACTATATAGGGGCATTGGATACTATGTGGGGCACTATATAGGGGCATTGGATACTATGTGGGGCACTATATAGGGGGATTGGATACTATGTGGGGCATATATGGGGATTGGACACTGTGGGGCACTATATGGGGCATTGGCTACTATGTGGGGCATTATATGGGGCATTGGATACGATGTGGGGCACTATATGGGGGCTTCGGATACTATGTGGGGCACTATATAGGGGATTGGATACTATGTGGGCACTATATGGGGATTGGACACTGTGAGGCACTATGTGGGGGATTGGATACTATATAGGCCATTTTGGGGGGATTGGATACTGTATAGGGTACTATTCAGTCAGCAGCATGTGGTGACTGTAGGGGAGTGGCTATGGAGGGTTGCTATGGTGGCGTGGCTATGGAGGGTTGCTATGGTGGCGTGGCTATGGAGGGTCGCTATGGGGACGTGGCTATGGAGGGTTGCTATGGGGGCGTGGCTATGGAGGGTCGATATGGGGGCGTGGCTATGGGGAGCGCAGCGTACATGTCCCTCTTTGCAAAAGTTGGGAGGTATGTATATATCCCCAGCCCAGACTATACCCGGTGTAACAGAGTATATACCCCCAGCCCAGACTATACCCGGTGTAACAGGCCAGAGTATATACCCCCAGCCCAGACTATACCCGGTGTAACAGGCCAGAGTATATACCCCCAGCCCAGACTATACCCGGTGTAACAGAGTATATACCCCCAGCCCAGACTATACCCGGTGTAACAGGCCAGAGTATATACCCCCAGCCCAGACTATACCCGGTGTAACAGGCCAGAGTATATACCCCCAGCCCAGACTATACCCGGTGTAACAGGCCAGAGTATATACCCCCAGCCCAGACTATACCCGGTGTAACAGAGTATATACCCCCAGCCCAGACTATACCCGGTGTAACAGGCCAGAGTATATACCCCCAGCCCAGACTATACCCGGTGTAACAGGCCAGAGTATATACCCCCAGCCCAGACTATACCCGGTGTAACAGGCCAGAGTATATACCCCCAGCCCAGACTATACCCGGTGTAACAGGCCAGAGTATATACCCCCAGCCCAGACTATACCCGGTGTAACAGAGTATATACCCCCAGCCCAGACTATACCCGGTGTAACAGAGTATATACCCCCAGCCCAGACTATACCCTGTGTAACAGGCCAGAGTATATATCCCCAGCCCAGACTATACCCGGTGTAACAGGCCAGAGTATATACCCCCAGCCCAGACTATACCCGGTGTAACAGGCCAGAGTATATACCCCCAGCCCAGACTATACCCGGTGTAACAGAGTATATACCCCCAGCCCAGACTATACCCGGTGTAACAGAGTATATACCCCCAGCCCAGACTATACCCGGTGTAGCAGGCCAGAGTATATACCCCCAGCCCAGACTATACCCGGTGTAACAGGCCAGAGTATATACCCCCAGCCCAGACTATACCCGGTGTAACAGGCCAGAGTATATACCCCCAGCCCAGACTATACCCAGTGTAACAGGCCAGAGTATATACCCCCAGCCCAGACTATACCCGGTGTAACAGGCCAGAGTATATACCCCCAGCCCAGACTATACCCGGTGTAACAGAGTATATACCCCCAGCCCAGTCTATACCTGGTGTAACAGGCCAGAGTATATACCCCCAGCCCAGACTATACCCGGTGTAACAGAGTATATACCCCCAGCCCAGTCTATACCCGGTGTAACAGGCCAGAGTATATACCCCCAGCCCAGACTATACCCGGTGTAACAGGCCAGAGTATATACCCCCAGCCCAGACTATACCCGGTGTAACAGGCCAGAGTATACACCCCCAGCCAGTGTCGGACTGGGCCACCGGAGGATTCTCCGGTGGGCCCTCCCCCAATTCTACTAACCGACCGGCAGCTGGGGCCCCCAGACAGCCATTGAGTGATATTGCCTCTCCCCAGCTGTCAGGCCGGCCCCTGCTGGTGGCGGAGGAACTGGTCGGAACTGTATGTGCTCACACTCCTAATGAGCACATACAGTTCCTACTGGGCCAGGATTTGATTGACACAGCATCAGCAGCCATTGGCTCCTGGCTATGTCAATCATTCTTGTGGCCAGAGGCAGCGTTATGCTTCTAGCCACAAGAGGCTGCGCTCGGCATCGGCGCATGCCCCCCGCACTGCTGCGTCCCCCTCCTTCTCTCTCTTGCGACCGCAAGCACTGTCGCAGGAGGAAATCCGGTCCCCGGCTGATGCGTCGCTCCCTGGGGTATTCCCAGGGAGCGCACGCATCAGGAACCTTAGTGTGAGTCGCTGGGACTTCCTGTACCGGAAGTCCTGGCCCGGGCGCACACTGAGCTTCCAGATGTGTGCACTGCCCGGGAATCCCCCAGAGAGCGACGCATCAGCCAGGGGCAGAAGAAGAGAGGACAGCAGCGACAGGGGAGCGCTTGTTAGGTGAGTTATGTGTTTGTTTGTTTTTAACTGCTGTGCAGGGAGCCATCTATAAGGGGGGGATACAGGGGAGCCATCTATAAGGGGGGGATACAGGGGGAGCCATCTATAAGGGAGGGGGGAATACAGGGGGAGCCATCTATAAGGGGGGAATACAGGGGGGGAGCCATCTATAAGGGAGGAATACAGGGGGGAGCCATCTATAAGGGGGGATACAGGGGAGCCATCTATAAGGGGGGGATACAGGGGGAGCCATCTATAAGGGAGGGGGGAATACAGGGGGAGCCATCTATAAGGGGGGAATACAGGGGGGGAGCCATCTATAAGGGAGGAATACAGGGGGAGCCATATATAAGGGAGGAATACAGGGGAGTCATCTATAAGGGGGGTAATACAGGGGGGGGAGCCAATCATAAGGGGGGAATACAGGGGGGGGAGCCAATCATAAGGGGGGAATACAGGGGGGGGGAGCCATCTATAAGGAGGGATACAGGGGGGGGAGCCATCTATAAGGGAGGAATACAGGGGGAGCCATCTATAAGGGAGGAATACAGGGGGAGCCATCTATAAGGGAGGAATACAGGGGGAGCCATCTATAAGGGAGGAATACAGGGGAGTCCTCTATAAGGGGGGAAATACAGGGGGGGGAGCCATCCATGAGGGGGGAAATACAGGGGGGGAGCCATCCATAAGGGGGGGAATACCGGGGGGGGGGGGGGGGGAGCCATCCATAAGGGGGGAAAATACAGGGGGGGAGCCATCCATAAGGGGGTACAGGGGAGGCATCTATAAGGGGGTAATACAGGGGGAGCCATCAATAAGGGGGGATACAGGGTGAGCCATCTATAAGGGGGAATACATCTATAAGATGGGAATACAGGGGGGGGAGCCATCCATAAGGGGGGAAATACAGGGGGGGGAGCCATCCATGAGGGGGGTAATACAGGGGGGAGCCATCCATAAGGGGGGAATACGGGGGGGGGGGAGCCATCCATAAGGGGGGAAATACAGGGGGGGAGCCATCCATAAGGGGGTACAGGGGAGGCATCTATAAGGGGGTAATACAGGGGGAGCCATCAATAAGGGGGGATACAGGGTGAGCCATCTATAAGGGGGAATACAGGGGGGGAAGCCATCTATAAGATGGGAATACAGGGGGGGGAGCCATCCATAAGGGGGGAAATACAGGGGGGGAGCCATCTATAAAGAGGGATACAGGGGGAGCCATCTATAAGGGGCCAATACAGATGTGCAGTTAGTATAGAGGTGAGGAGCCTAATATGTTTGTCTGTCAGATTCTGTGGATTCGTGGCTCGGAGAAGTTCTCATAACGGCCCAGGGCAGATGGGGAAGATGAAAGGGAAGAACTCTGATCAGAGAAGACGTCCCCTGTGAGTCACTTGATGTAACTGCACTGTAATGTATATGGTGTACAGAACCTGTGTAGAGCTGGGGCCACCTCTATATGACTGGATGAGGTGATAGTGATCTGTGTACAGTGGATTAGTCAGTAGCAGCGGTGGGGTTAGTATGTGGTGGTATTATTTGTTGCTTGTTATCTGACACTGCGTTTTATTGGATTTAGTATACAGGATTTGGTCAGTAACAATATGGTGGTGATGGTTATGGTGTGGCGGTAATATTTCCCCCTTGTATACTGGTATTATTGGTAATACCATATATATACCAATAGCATGCGCTTGGTCGAGGAAGGGGAGGGCCAAGTTGACAGTCTGTAGCCCTCAGGGTATGCTAGGAGTTGTAGTAGTGTAGACAAATGTATTGCTGGACCTTCAGGGCTGATGGTTGTGACACACAGATTGCAGCCAACAGGAGACTCTGCACACAGTGATTTCTTAAAAGGTTGTTACCTCAGAAACTACAACTCCCAGCATACCCTGAGAGCTGTATGAAGGTAGGGGGTTCTAAGAGTTTAAGTTCGACTGAAAATGTTGTTCACAAGGGATTTGTCACCGATACAGATGAATCCAGGGAAGGAGCGGAGTCAGCCAGTCGTGTCTCACTGGTTCTATATTGGTGGGCCCCAGGTACCCCAGTCCGGCACTGCCCCCAGCCCAGACTATACCCGGTGTAACAGGCCAGAGTATATACCCCCAGCCCAGACTATACCCGGTGTAACAGGCCAGAGTATATACCCCCAGCCCAGACTATACCCGGTGTAACAGGCCAGAGTATATACCCCCAGCCCAGACTATACCCGGTGTAGCAGAGTATATACCCCCAGCCCAGACTATACCCGGTGTAACAGGCCAGAGTATATACCCCCAGCCCAGACTATACCCGGTGTAACAGAGTATATACCCCCAGCCCAGACTATACCTGGTGTAACAGGCCAGAGTATATACCCCCAGCCCAGACTATACCCGGTGTAACAGGCCAGAGTATATACCCCCAGCCCAGACTATACCCGGTGTAACAGAGTATATACCCCCAGCCCAGACTATACCCGATGTAACAGAGTATATACCCCCAGCCCAGACTATACCTGGGGTTAAAATGGCCTAGGCTAGAATATACCCCGGGTATATTTTGGCCGAGGCTATTTTATACCCCGGGGTATATTTCGGCCTAGGCCAATTCCTACCTCCTCAGACCATTTTATACCCCCATGAAATCAGTAGCAGTGAGTGATAGACACAAGAATGACTTAATTTTTAACATTTTATTGGATCTTTGTCTGCTGAGATAAGTGAGAAGTTACTGATCTAAACACATAGGAGATGTATCACACATGGTGTAAAGTGAGACTGGCTCAGTTGGCCCTAGCAACCAGAGTCCACCTCTCATTCCTCACAGACTCTTTGGAAAATGAAAGGTGGAATCTGATTGGTTGCCTCCCCCATAGGCCCCGTTCATACTGAGCAAGAACGTCGGAATTCCGCCGTGCTCAGTGTCTCGGGCTGATTCCCGGTGTAGCAGGCCAGATTAACCCCCGTCCAAATTATACCCGGGGTATAAAATAGCCTAGACCAAACTATACCCTGGGGTGTAACATAGCCTAGACCAGAGTATATCTACCTAATGTCGAACCAGGCCACAGTATACACCGGGGAATAAACTCTATACCTGGGGATGTAAAACAGCCGAGGCCATGCTATATCTCTCCTGGCCATAATGTTATTGCTTCACTGGTTTTCTCACCCCTGGCCCAGGCAACAGTATACACCAGGGGATATATTATCATACCCAGGGGTGTAATATAGCCTAGGCCATACTACAAACCTGGGGACAGTCTAGCACAGGCCACAATATACCCCGCCAGACTATATCCCTCATGTGACTGGTTTTCTCAGTTCTGACCCAGGCTACAGTATACAGGAGGGGATATATTCTATACCAGGGGATGTAACATAGCCCAGGCTACAGTATACAGGAGGGGATGTATACTATACCGGGGGATGTAACATAGCCCAGGCCACAGTATACAGGAGGGGATATATTCTATACCGGGGGGGTGTAACATAGCCCAGGCCACAGTATACAGGAGGGGATATATTCTATACCGGGGGGTGTAACATAGCCCAGGCCACAGTATACAGGAGGGGATATTCTATACCGGGGGGTGTAACATAGCCCAGGCCACAGTATACAGGAGGGGATATATTCTATACCGGGGGTGTAACATAGCCCAGGCCACAGTATACAGGAGGGATATATTCTATACCGGGGGGTGTAACATAGCCCAGGCCACAGTATACAGGAGGGGATATATTCTATACCGGGGGGTGTAACATAGCCCAGGCCACAGTATACAGGAGGGGATGTATACTATACCGGGGGATGTAACATAGCCCAGGCCACAGTATACAGGAGGGGACATATTCTATACCGGGGGGTGTAACATAGCCCAGGCCACAGTATACAGGAGGGGATATATTCTATACCAGGGGATGTAACATAGCCCAGGCCACAGTATACAGGAGGGGATATATTCTATACCAGGGGATGTAACATAGCCCAGGCCACAGTATACAGGAGGGGATATATTCTATACCAGGGGGTGTAACATAGCCCAGGCTACAGTATATAGGAGGGGATATATTCTATACCAGGGGGTGTAACATAGCCCAGGCCACAGTATACAGGAGGGGACATATTCTATACCGGGGGGTGTAACATAGCCCAGGCCACAGTATACAGGAGGGGATATATTCTATACCAGGGGATGTAACATAGCCCAGGCCACAGTATACAGGAGGGGATATATTCTATACCAGGGGGTGTAACATAGCCCAGGCCACAGTATACAGGAGGGGATGTATTCTATACCGGGGGGCAGGGGTGATTCTAGCCTCTCTGCTGCCCGTGGCGAACTATAGGATGACGCCCCCCCCCCCCCCCCCCGTCAATCCGCCCACATTATAATCCACTACTGCCCCCCCCCACACACTGATCTTTTAGGAGATGGTCCCCCTCTTCCCCCCTTAATAGATGGTCCCCCTTCCTTATAGATGGTCCTCCTCTTTCCCCCCTCCCTTATAGATGGTCCCCCTCTCCCCCCCCCTTATAGATGGTCCCCCTTTCCCCCCTCCCTTATAGATGGTTCCCCTTTCCCCCCTCCCTTATAGATGGTTCCCCTCTCCCCTCCCTTATAGATGGTTCCCCTCTTTCCCCTCCCTTATAGATGGTCCCCCTCTTTCCCCCCTCCTTATAGATGGTCCCCCTCTTTCCCCCCCCCCTTATAGATGGTCCCCCCTCTTTCCCCTCCCTTATAGATGGTTCCCCTCTCCCCCCCCCCCTTATAGATGGTCTCCCTCTCCCCCCCCCCTTATAGATGGTCCCCCTCTTCCCCCCCCTTATAGATGGTCCCCCTCTTTCCCCCTCCCTTATAGATGGTCTCCCTCTCCCCCCCCCTTATAGATGGTCCCCCTCTTCCCCCCCCTTATAGATGGTCCCCCTCTTCCCCCCCCTTATAGATGGTCCCCCTCTTCCCCCCCCTTATAGATGGTCCCCCTCTTCCCCCCCCTTATAGATGGTCCCCCTCTTTCCCCCCTCCCTTATAGATGGTCTCCCTCTCCCCCCCCCCTTATAGATGGTCCCCCTCTTCCCCCCCCTTATAGATGGTCCCCCTCTTCCCCCCCTCCCTTATAGATGGTCCCCCTCTTCCCCCCCCTTATAGATGGTCCCCCTCTTTCCCCCCTCCCTTATAGATGGTCTCCCTCTCCCCCCCCCTTATAGATGGTCCCCCTCTTCCCCCCCCTTATAGATGGTCCCCCTCTTCCCCCCCCCTTATAGATGGTCCCCCTCTTCCCCCCCCTTATAGATGGTCCCCCTCTTCCCCCCCCTTATAGATGGTCCCCCTCTTTCCCCCCTCCCTTATAGATGGTCCCCCTCTCCCCCCCCCCTTATAGATGGTCCCCCTCTTCCCCCCCCTTATAGATGGTCCCCCTCTTCCCCCCCTCCCTTATAGATGGTCCCCCTCTTCCCCCCCCCTTATAGATGGTCCCCCTCTTTCCCCCTCCCTTATAGATGGTTCCCCTCTCCCCCCCTTATAGATGGTCCCCCTCTCCCCCCCTTATAGATGGTCCCCCTCTCCCCCCCTTATAGATGGTCCCCCCTCTCCCCCCCTTATAGATGGTCCCCCTCTCCCCCCCCCCCCTTATAGATGGTCCCCCTCTTCCCCCTCTCCCCCCCCCCCCCCCCTTATAGATGGTCCCCCTCTCCCCCCTCCCTTATAGATGGTCCCCCCCCCCCCCCTCCCCAGCAGATAAAACAAAAAACAGCACAACTCCCCTGCCCTCCGTTCCCCCGTCGAGCCTCTCTGGTCTGGTCCCGGCTGATGTGCGGCTGCCCGGGGTGTCCCATCCTGTTTCCGGCAGCGTGCGCATCAGAGAGCTCCCCGTTCTCCTGTGGCTGTGACTTCCGGCGCACGGGGAGCTCTCTGATGCGCGCGCTGCTGTGGACAGGATGGGACACCTCCGGCAGCCACACATCAGCCGGGGGACTAAGGCTGCATTCCCACGTTCCGTGATCCTGACGGATCACGGACGTGGAATGCTGGTCCTGGAGACCCCCGCGCCCGGACAGCATCTGTAGTAACCGCACCGCGTGGCTGATTCATTACAGCGCGGCGCTTATGAATACAGTCTCCCCCGCTCCCAGCATCTAATTACAGATGCTGTCCGGGTGCGGGGGGACTCCGGTACATGGTACAATCAGTGGCGGATTATAATGTGGGCGGCCGTCTGAACCGCCCATATTATAATCTGCCACTGAATGTCGCCCCCATGACAACAGCTGGTGGTGCCGCCTGAGGCAGACGACTCAGGTCGCCTCATCATTGCGGCGCCACTGCCGGGGGGTGTAACATAGCCCAGGCCACAGTATACAGGAGGGGATATATTCTATACCAGGGATGTAACATAGCCCAGGCTACAGTATACAGGAGGGGATATATTCTATACTGGGGGATGTAACATAGCCCAGGCCACAGTATACAGGAGGGGATATATTCTATACCAGGGATGTAACATAGCCCAGGCTACAGTATACAGGAGGGGATATATTCTATACTGGGGGATGTAACATAGCCCAGGCCACAGTATACAGGAGGGGATATATACTATACCAGGGGGGTGTAACATAGCCCAGGCTACAGTATACAGGAGGGGATATATTCTATACTGGGGGATGTAACATAGCCCAGGCCACAGTATACAGGAGGGGATATATTCTATACCGGGGGATGTAACATAGCCCAGGCTACAGTATACAGGAGGGGATATATTCTATACCAGGGGGTGTAACATAGCCCAGGCCACAGTATACAGGAGGGGATATATTCTATACCAGGGATGTAACATAGCCCAGGCTACAGTATACAGGAGGGGATATATTCTATACTGGGGGGTGTAACATAGCCCAGGCCACAGTATACAGGAGGGGATATATACTATACCAGGGGGGTGTAACATAGCCCAGGCTACAGTATACAGGAGGGGATATATTCTATACTGGGGGATGTAACATAGCCCAGGCCACAGTATACAGGAGGGGATATATTCTATACCGGGGGATGTAACATAGCCCAGGCTACAGTATACAGGAGGGGATATATTCTATACCAGGGATGTAACATAGCCCAGGCTACAGTATACAGGAGGGGATATATTCTATACTGGGGGATGTAACATAGCCCAGGCTACAGTATACAGGAGGGGATATATTCTATACCACGGGATGTAACATAGCCCAGGCCACAGTATACAGGAGGGGATATATTCTATACTGGGGGATGTAACATAGCCCAGGCCACAGTATACAGGAGGGGATATATTCTATACCGGGGGATGTAACATAGCCCAGGCCACAGTATACAGGAGGGGGTATATTCTATACCAGGGGGTGTAACATAGCCCAGGCCACAGTATACAGGAGGGGATATATTCTATACCAGGGGGTGTAACATAGCCCAGGCCACAGTATACAGGAGGGATATATTCTATACCAGGGGTGTAACATAGCCCAGGCCACAGTATACAGGAGGGGATATATTCTATACCAGGGGTGTAACATAGCCCAGGCCACAGTATACAGGAGGGGGTATATTCTATACCAGGGGGTATAACATAGCCCAGGCCACAGTATACAGGAGGGGATATATTCTATACCAGGGGGTGTAACATAGCCCAGGCCACAGTATACAGGAGGGATATATACTATACCAGGGGGGTGTAACATAGCCCAGGCCACAGTATACAGGAGGGGATATATTCTATACCAGGGGTGTAACATAGCCCAGGCCACAGTATACAGGAGGGGATATATACTATACCGGGGGGTGTAACATAGCCCAGACCACAGTATACAGGAGGGATATATTCTATATCGGGGGGGTGTAACATAGCCCAGGCCACAGTATACAGGAGGGGATATATTCTATACCAGGGGGTGTAACATAGCCCAGGCCACAGTATACAGGAGGGGATATATACTATACCGGGGATGTAACATAGCCCAGGCCACAGTATACAGGAGGGGATATATACTATACCGGGGGGTGTAACATAGCCCAGGCCACAGTATACAGGAGGGGATATATACTATACCGGGGATGTAACATAGCCCAGGCCACAGTATACAGGAGGGATATATTCTATACCAGGGGGTGTAACATAGCCCAGGCCACAGTATACAGGAGGGGATATATTCTATACCAGGGGGTGTAACATAGCCTAGGCCAGAATATATCCCTCCAGGTCATAATGTTATCACTTCACATTTTTTTTTTCCCTTTATTTCTTATTTGTTGAAAAGTGCGCAGATTTTTATTTTTTTTAAATCATACTCGGACACACAGCTGCTTCCTCTTGTTGGGATATACAGTACAGTGCTTACATTGAGCTGACAGTAGATGGCGCTGTCCCATCAGCTTACATTGAGCTGACAGTAGGTGGCGCTGTCCCATCAGCTTACATTGAGCTGACAGTAGGTGGGTCTGTCCCATCACTGCATCATCTGCACTATTTAAGCAGGTGGAGGTTTTTATGGGCTGTGCAAAATTTTACGGTTGTTGCGCAAAAATCATCATTAGACGCAAGTGCCTTGATACATCCTGCAACATTTATTGCACAATTTTTGCCGTCCATTTTTTTTTTTTCATCCTTTTTTGGAACAAAAAAAAAAATTGAAAAAACGATTAAAAAGCATTTTTTTTTAGTGTACACAAAATGCGGTCAACCACAGTATTTGTGTACGCTAAAAAAAGGATGCAGTTTTATCTATTTTTTTATTATGGAATGGAAAAACTGATTAAAATGGAGGCACACAAACACTTCCTTTTTTTTTCTCATCCATTTTGCAAAAAAACTAATGGAAAAAAAATGGACTGCAAAAACACAGTGTGAACCCAGTCTAAAACAGCTTGGCTACAAAGCTACGCTAGGGGAGAATTTTGTGCAAAAAAATTAAAATTTGCACTTGACAAATCTAATGAAAACTAGTTAATAGAACCCCCCTCCACCTTGCATACATTGAAAAAAGGTGCAGGCAATGAAAACTGATGTAAAATAGCGCAAAACCATTAAGCACGGCGGGATTCCCTGGCAGAGCGATCCGCCGTGGAATTCCAACATTCTTGCTTAGTGTGAACAGGACCTATGGGGGAGGCAACCAATCAGATTCCACCTTTCATTCCTCACAGACTCTTTGGAAAATGAAAGGTGAATTGGTTGCTAGGGGCAACTGAGCCAGTCTCACTTAAATCTCCCCCATGGTGTTATCAAACATGGTGTAAAGTGAAACTGTCTCAGTTGCCCCTAGCAACCAATCAGATTTCACCTTTCATTTTCCAAAGAGTCTGTGAGGAATGAAAGGTGGAATCTGATTGGTTGCCGGGGGCGACTGAGCCAGTGTCACTTTACACCATGTTTGAGTAAGAGAATGACGGAGAGTCCAGCGCTCCGTCATTCTCTATGAGCGTTGGACTCATCTCAGCGCGCGCACCGGGCTGCAGCGACTGATATCTCTGTGACCCGACCGGATCCAGAAGTGGGACCCGGCGGGATCAGGTGAGTATAGGGGGCTGTAGCGGGGGGGCAGGAGCCTGTCACTGCGGCACGGGGGGTGACAGGTTTCCTTAAAGATTTACATAAGTAGCTTCTCACTTAACTCAGCAGACAAAGCCGAATCCCCAATAAAATGTTTAAAAAATTAAGTATTTCTTGTGTATGTCACTCACTGCTACTGATTTCATGGGGGTATAAATTGGCCAAATATACCCCGGGTATAGTCTGGGGGGTATACTCTGGCCTGTTCCATCTGGAGTCTTCCCCCCAGGTGTCCTGTATACCCAACCAGTGCCGGGAATCAGCCCCCCGGGTGTCCTGTATACCCAACCAGTGCCGGGAATCAGCCCCCGGGTGTCCTGTATCCCCAACCAGTACCGGGAATCAGCCCCCGGGTGTCCTGTATACCCAACCAGTACCGGGAATCAGCCCCCCGGGTGTCCTGTATACACAACCAGTACCGGGAATCAGCCCCCCGGGTGTCCTGTATACCCAACCAGTGCTGGGAATCATCCCCCCAGGTGTCCTGTATACCCAACCAGTGCCAGGAATCATCCCCCCAGGTGTCCTGTATACCCAACCAGTGCCGGGAATCAGCCCCCCGGGTGTCCTGTATACACAACCAGTGCCGGGAATCAGCCCCCCGGGTGTCCTGTATACCCAGCCAGTGCCGGGAATCAGCCCCCGGGTGTCCTGTATACCCAACCAGTGACGGGAATCAGCCCCCCGGGTGTCCTGTATACACAACCAGTGCCGGGAATCAGCCCCCCGGGTGTCCTGTATACACGACCATTGCCGGGAATCAGCCCCCCCCCGGGTGTCCTGTATACCCAACCAGTTCCGGGAATCAGCCCCCGGGTGTCCTGTATACCCAACCAGTGCTGGGAATCAGCCCCCCGGGTGTCCTGTATACACAACCAGTGCCGGGAATCAGCCCCCCGGGTGTCCTGTATACCCAACCAGTGCCGGGAATCAGCCCCCGGGTGTCCTGTATACCCAACCAGTGCCGGGAATCAGCCCCCCGGGTGTCCTGTATACACAACCAGTACCGGGAATCAGCCCCCGGGTGTCCTGTATACCCAACCAGTGCTGGGAATCATCCCCCCGGGTGTCCTGTATACCCAACCAGTACCGGGAATCAGCTCCCCCGGGTGTCCTGTATACACAACCATTGCCGGGAATCAGCCCCCCCGGGTGTCCTGTATACCCAACCAGTGCCGGGAATCAGCCCCCCCGGGTGTCCTGTATACACAACCAGTGCCGGGAATCAGCCCCCCGGGTGTCCTGTATATACAACCAGTGCCGGGAATCAGCCCCCCGGGTGTCCTGTATACCCAACCAGTGCCGGGAATCATGCAGCAGGTGTTCTGTATACAAAACCAGTGCCAGGAATCAGCCCACCAGGTGTCCTGTATACCCAACCATTGCCGGGAATCAGCCCCCCGGGTGTCCTGTATACACAACCAGTTCCGGGAATCAGCCCCCCGGGTGTCCTGTATACACAACCAGTGCCGGGAATCAGTCCCCCGGGTGTCCTGTATAAACAACCAGTGACGGGAATCAGCCCCCCAAATGTCCTGTATACACAACCAGTGTCGGGAATCAGCCCCCAGGGTGTCCTGTATACCCAACCAGTGCCGGGAATCATGCAGCAGGTGTCCTGTATACACAACCAGTGCCGGGAATCAGCCCCCCGGGTGTCCTGTATACACAACCAGTGCCGGGAATCAGCCCCCCGGGTGTCCTGTATACACAACCAGTGCCGGGAATCATGCAGCAGGTGTCCTGTATACACAACCAGTGCCGGGAATCATGCAGCAGGTGTCCTGTATACACAACCAGTGCCGGGAATCAGCCCTCCAAGTGTCCTGTATACACCAGAATATATATATTTATTATACTCCCCCTCTCCACACAACCATTTGGAAAGGAAGAATCATTGGAAAGGGAAGCGAGACACACACATAGGCCTGAGCCCGCTCCCATCCTACAGGAGAGAAGACACACATAGGCCTGAGCCTGCTCCCATCCTACAGGAGGAGAGAACACACACATAGGCCTGAGCCTGCTCCCATCCTACAGGAGAGAAGACACACATAGGCCTGAGCCTGCTCCCATCCTACAGGAGAGAAGACACACATAGGCCTGAGCCCGCTCCCATCCTACAGGAGAGAACACACACATAGGCCTGAGCCTGCTCCCATCCTACAGGAGAGAAGACACACATAGGCCTGAGCCTGCTCCCATCCTACAGGAGAGAAGACACACATAGGCCTGAGCCTGCTCCCATCCTACAGGAGGAGAGAACACACACATAGGCCTGAGCCTGCTCCTATCCTACAGGAGGAAAGAACACACACATAGGCCTGAGCCTGCTCCCATCCTACAGGAGGAGAGAACACACACATAGGCCTGAGCCTGCTCCCATCCTACAGGAGGAGAGAACACACACATAGGCCTGAGCCTGCTCCTATCCTACAGGAGGAGACAAGACACACATAGGCCTGAGCCTGCTCCCATCCTACAGGAGGAGACAAGACACACATAGGCCTGAGCCTGCTCCCATCCTACAGGAGGAGAGAACACACACATAGGCCTGAGCCTGCTCCCATCCTACAGGAGGAGAGAACACACACATAGGCCTGAGCCTGCTCCCATCCTACAGGAGAGAACACACACATAGGCCTGAGCCTGCTCCCATCCTACAGGAGGAGAGAACACACACATAGGCCTGAGCCTGCTCCCATCCTACAGGAGAGAAGACACACATAGGCCTGAGCCTGCTCCTATCCTACAGGAGGAAAGAACACACACATAGGCCTGAGCCTGCTCCCATCCTACAGGAGGAGAGAACACACACATAGGCCTGAGCCTGCTCCCATCCTACAGGAGGAGAGAAGACACACATAGGCCTGAGCCTGCTCCCATCCTACAGGAGGAGAGAACACACACATAGGCCTGAGCCTGCTCCCATCCTACAGTAGAGAACACACACATAGGCCTAAGCCTGAGCCCGCTCCCATCCTACAGGAGGAGAGAACACACACATAGGCCTGAGCCTGCTCCCATCCTACAGGAGGAGAGAACACACACATAGGCCTGAGCCTGCTCCCATCCTACAGGAGGAGAGAACACACACATAGGCCTGAGCCTGCTCCCATCCTACAGGAGGAGAGAACACACACATAGGCCTGAGCCTGCTCCCATCCTACAGGAGGAGAGAACACACACATAGGCCTGAGCCTGCTCCCATCCTACAGGAGGAGAGAACACACACATAGGCCTGAGCCTGCTCCCATCCTACAGGAGGAGAGAACACACACATAGGCCTGAGCCTGCTCCCATCCTACAGGAGGAGAGAACACACACATAGGCCTGAGCCTGCTCCCACATCCTACAGGAGGAGAGAACACACACATAGGCCTGAGCCTGAGCCTGCTCCCACATCCTACAGGAGGAGAGAACACACACATAGGCCTGAGCCTGCTCCAATCCTACAGTAGAGAATACACACATAGGCCTAAGCCTGAGCCCGCTCCCATCCTACAGGAGGAGAGAACACACACATAGGCCTGAGCCTGCTCCCATCCTACAGGAGAGAAGAAACACATAGGCCTGAGCCCGCTCCCATCCTACAGGAGAGAAGACACACATAGGCCTGAGCCTGCTCCCATCCTACAGGAGAGAAGACACACATAGGCCTGAGCCCGCTCCCATCCTACAGGAGGAGAGAACACACACATAGGCCTGAGCCTGCTCCCATCCTACAGGAGGAGAGAAGACACACATAGGCCTGAGCCTGCTCCCATCCTACAGGAGGAGAGAAGACACACATAGGCCTGAGCCTGCTCCCATCCTACAGGAGGAGAGAAGACACACATAGGCCTGAGCCTGCTCCCATCCTACAGGAGGAGAGAACACACACATAGGCCTGAGCCTGCTCCCATCCTACAGGAGGAGAGAAGACACACATAGGCCTGAGCCTGCTCCCATCCTACAGGAGGAGAGAAGACACACATAGGCCTGAGCCTGCTCCCATCCTACAGGAGGAGAGAACACACACATAGGCCTGAACCTGCTCCCATCCTACAGGAGGAGAGAAGACACACATAGGCCTGAGCCTGCTCCCTTCCAGAGTTGATCGAACTCGAACCTGTTGCATTTGATTGCTGAAGCCTTCCCAGTCCGTGGGGGAAGGAGGAGACATCCCGGGTACTGCCTGGACCCTTCCCCATGGACCGGAAAGGCATCGGGAACCAAATGCCGAAGATTCGAGTTCTATAGAACCTAAGATTTTCCAATGTTTGATCATCTCTAGTCACAGGAGGCGCAGCTGGATCCCCCAATCCCCTGAGTGATTCCACATCTCCCACCAGCCAGAAGCAGCTGCTGCAACTTCAATGATTGTACAAAACTCTGCAGTGAAATTAGGGCTGTGTTCACACATATTGGAGTGTCATTGCAGTACTTCAGCGTATTCACAAAAATCATGCAGTAACACAATTACATGATGCTAAATGTCAGAGGATCAGAGTCGGCACTGACAGTCCTACCTGAAGAATAAACGAAGCATAAACAGTATATCCCATGTATGATAGTATTGGATAACGTCCTTATTGTGGGGCTCAACTTCACAGATAAAAGATGCTTGATCATAATATGTGCGTGGAGATGAAAAGAAAAAAAAATTTTTTAAAGTTCTTTAAGTTATTCCAATATCCGCGTTACAGGTAGAGAATACAGCGCTGTGTGGTGTTACAGGTAGAGAATACAGTGCTGTGTGGTGTTACAGGTAGAGAATACAGCGCGCTGTGTGGTGTTACAGGTAGAGAATACAGTGTGCTGTGTGGTGTTACAGGTAGAGAATACAGTGCTGTGTGGTGTTACAGGTAGAGAATACAGTGTGCTGTGTGGTGTTACAGGTAGAGAATACAGCGTGCTGTGTGGTGTTACAGGTAGAGAATACAGAGTGCTGTGTGGTGTTACAGGTAGAGAATACAGTGCTGTGTGGTGTTACAGGTAGAGAATACAGTGCTGTGTGGTGTTACAGGTAGAGAATACAGCGTGCTGTGTGGTGTTACAGGTAGAGAATACAGTGCTGTGTGGTGTTACAGATAGAGAATACAGCGTGCTGTGTGGTGTTACAGGTAGAGAATACAGCGTGCTGTGTGGTGTTACAGGTAGAGAATACAGCGTGCTGTGTGGTGTTACAGGTAGAGAATACAATGCTGTGTGGTGTTACAGGTAGAGGATACAGTGTGCTGTGTGGTGTTACAGGTAGAGAATACAGCGTGCTGTGTGGTGTTACAGGTAGAGAATACAGTGCTGTGTGGTGTTACAGGTAGAGGATACAGTGTGCTGTGTGGTGTTACAGGTAGAGAATACAGCGTGCTGTGTGGTGTTACAGGTAGAGAATACAGTGCTGTGTGGTGTTACAGGTAGAGAATACAGTGCTGTGTGGTGTTACAGGTAGAGAATACAGTGCTGTGTGGTGTTACAGGTAGAGAATACAGCGCGCTGTGTGGTGTTATAGGTAGAGAATACAGCGCGCTGTGTGGTGTTACAGGTAGAGAATACAGTGCTGTGTGGTGTTACCGGTAGAGAATATAGTGTGCTGTGTGGTGTTATAGGTAGAGAATACAGTGCTGTGTGGTGTTACAGGTAGAGAATACAGTGTGCTGTGTGGTGTTACAGATAGAGAATACAGCGTGCTGTGTGGTGTTACAGGTAGAGAATACAGCGTGCTGTGTGGTGTTACAGGTAGAGAATACAGCGTGCTGTGTGGTGTTACAGGTAGAGAATACAATGCTGTGTGGTGTTACAGGTAGAGGATACAGTGTGCTGTGTGGTGTTACAGGTAGAGAATACAGTGTGCTGTGTGGTGTTACAGGTAGAGAATACAGTGTGCTGTGTGGTGTTACAGGTAGAGAATACAGGGTGCTGTGTGGTGTTACAGGTAGAGAATACAGTGCTGTGTGGTGTTACAGGTAGAAAATACAGCATGCTGTGTGGTGTTACAGGTAGAGAATACAGTGCTGTGTGGTGTTACAGGTAGTAACTGTGTGCTGTGTGGTGTTACAGGTAGAGAATACAGTGCTGTGTGGTGTTACAGGTAGAGAATACAGCGTGCTGTGTGGTGTTACAGGAAGAGAATACAGTGCTGTGTGGTGTTACAGATAGAGAATACAGTGTGCTGTGTGGTGTTACAGATAGAGAATACAGTGTGCTGTGTGGTGTTACAGGTAGAGAATACAGCGTGCTGTGTGGTGTTACAGGTAGAGAATACAGCGTGCTGTGTGGTGTTACAGGTAGAGAATAGTGCTGTGTGGTGTTACAGGTAGAGAATACAGTGTGCTGTGTGGTGTTACAGGTAGAGAATACAGCGTGCTGTGTGGTGTTACAGGTAGAGAATACAGTGCTGTGTGGTGTTACAGGTAGAGAATACAGTGTGCTATGTGGTTTTACAGGTAGAGAATACAGTGCGCTGTGTGGTGTTACAGGTAGAGAATACAGTGCGCTGTGTGGTGTTACAGGTAGAGAATACAGTGTGGTGTTACAGGTAGAGAATACAGTGCGCTGTGTGGTGTTACAGGTAGAGAATACAGCGTGCTGTGTGGTGTTACAGGTAGAGAATACAGCGTGCTGTGTGGTGTTACAGGTAGAGAATACAGCGTGCTGTGTGGTGTTACAGGTAGAGAATACAGCGTGCTGTGTGGTGTTACAGGTAGAGCATACAGTGCTGTGTGGTGTTACAGGTAGAGAATACAGCGTGCTGTGTGGTGTTACAGGTAGAGAATACAGCGTGCTGTGTGGTGTTACAGGTAGAGCATACAGCGTGCTGTGTGGTGTTACAGGCAGAGAATAGTGTGCTGTGTGGGTGGGATTACAATGAAATGATGAAGTACTGCAAATAATTCAGTAACACAATGAAACTGCAATGTGTGAACACATCCTAGATGTTCTGCAACAGATTTGGGAGGTGAATGGGCAGGGTGGAGGACTGTGATGAACAGCTGAGGGAAAGCATTGCATTCTGGAACCTGTAGTACTGTGTACAACTGATAAACCAGGAAGTGCAGAAACACAAAACAGAACAAAACCCCCCAAAGTAAATAGATTTTTGGTAGTTTCAAAACTGGGATAGACAGGTAAGTAATGCATTATGCTTTTGCAGAAGTTTTTTTTTTTTTTTACCTCTACCTGGAGTTCCCTTTTAAGTAGCCAGGTTTATTTTCCAGGACCTAATGGGTCTTCTTAGAATAATAAGTAATATACACTAAATGAGGTGTGTACCACCTCTGAGGAGGAGAATAAAGCTTCTATGTCCTCCCAGCTCACAGGGGCAAATACACCCATCATTGTGCTGCTGGAGAAGGTGGCGGATTCGGGTGTACACTGGCGGACCACAGTCCTGGTGCCCCTGGCCATCTTCACGCCTTTGCTTTTGGAGGACGGCCATGTCTGTCTATCCAGAAGGACAGCTCTACTTCTTCACCTCTCCTCCTTCCGCACAGCCTCTGTGTCTGTGGATGGCACTATTCCCAGGACCAGGGGGGAGCATATTCATACAGCCTATGTGACCCCGGAGCAACACTCACATATCGCAGCCGGGGGTTCAAATGGACCAAGCACTCCAGCACCACCCTCCTCAGAAACCATGCATCCATACCCCAACACACACACACCCTTGTAACCCCCACCATCCGTCCCCACCACTCATCCCCAGCCATCTGTCCCCTCACCTTTGGCCCCCCCACCATCCTTCCCCTCCGGTCATCTGTCCCCTCACCATCCTTCCCCTCCGGTCATCTGTCCCCTCACCATCCATCCCCTCCGGTCATCTGTCCCCTCACCATCCGTCCCCTCCGGTCATCTGTCCCCCCACCATCCTTCCCCTCCGGTCATCTGTCCCTTTACCCTTGGCCCATCCACCATCCTTCCCCTCCGGTCATCTGTCCCTTCACCCTTGGTCCCCCCACCATCCTTCCCCTCTGGTCATCTGTCCCCTCACCTTTGGCCCCCCCCCCCCCAACATCCTTCCCCTCCGGTCATCTGTCCCTTCACCCTTGGCCCCCCACCATCCTTCCCCTCTGGTCATCTGTCCCCCCACCATCCTTCCCCTCCAGTCATCTGTCCCCTCACCTTTAGCCCCCCCCCCCCCCCCCAACATCCTTCCCCTCCGGTCATCTGTCCCTTCACCCTTGGCCCCCCACATCCTTCCCCTCTGGTCATCTGTCCCCCCACCATCCTTCCCCTCCGGTCATCTGTCCCTTCACCCTTGGCCCCCCCACCATCCTTCCCCTCCGGTCATCTGTCCCTTCACCCTTGGCCCCCCCACCATCCTTCCCCTCCGGTCATCTGTCCCTTCACCCTTGGCCCCCCCACCATCCTTCCCCTCCGGTCATCTGTCCCTTCACCCTTGGCCCCCCGCACCATCCTTCCCCTCCGGTCATCTGTCCCTTCACCCTTGGCCCCCCCACCATCCTTCCCCTCCGGTCATCCGTCCCTTCACCCTTGGCCCCCCCACCATCCTTCCCCTCCGGTCATCTGTCCCTTCACCCTTGGCCCCCCCACCATCCTTCCCCTCCGGTCATCCGTCCCTTCACCCTTGGCCCCCCCACCATCCTTCCCCTCCAGTCATCTGTCCCTTCACCCTTGGCCCCCCCACCATCCTTCCCCTCCGGTCATCCGTCCCTTCACCCTTGGCCCCCCGCACCATCCTTCCCCTCCGGTCATCTGTCCCTTCACCCTTGGCCCCCCCACCATCCTTCCCCTCCGGTCATCTGTCCCTTCACCCTTGGCCCCCCCACCATCCTTCCCCTCCGGTCATCCGTCCCTTCACCCTTGCCCCCCCACCATCCTTCCCCTCCAGTCATCTGTCCCTTCACCCTTGGCCCCCCCATCCTTCCCCTCCGGTCATCCGTCCCTTTACCCTTGGCCCCCCACCATCCTTCCCCTCCGCCCTCACTCTTACCTTCTCAGTCCTGGCCCAGTAACCACAGACGGTATTACTATTACCGACAGGGTGTTACCATTTGCTGCATAGATAGATGTGACACTGACAAGTGTCTGTCCGCCTCATGGGTCACATGACTTGCCGCCATCTTACGGTTCCTGTCACAGGCTCCACCCTGTGACCATATCACTGAGAATACAACAGCAAGGGATAGGGTCTTATTGGAATTAGAGTGTCAGCTCTTTGTCCTAATCTTCGCTCAGGCTTGTGCCAGCCATCACATTTATCTCCCCAGACACAAGCGAAGCGGGCAGGACCCATCATGTGGCCCCCTGCCCGTGTTTATCGGGACAGAATGCGCCTCTTCAGTTATAGGAAAACTCTTTATTAGCATCTATCAGCTGTAAAAAAAGGTTAATTTTTTTTTTTTTTTTAAATACAAAGTGTCACCCGTCACCCTGGAAACCCACATTGTATGCAGATGTCACTGTAAGGCGCAGTTACTGCACTCTGCCACCAGATGTCCCCAGAGTACCAGGCTTTAGACACGGTCATGAACCTGTCTGTTGCTCATGGCAACCAACCAGAAAGCAGCTGGTCAAAAATGAAAGCAGAGCTCTGATTGGTTGCTATTGACAACAGGAATGGTGGGCACCAATCAGAAAGCAGTTTTCATTTTCATCAGTGCTCTACAAAAATAAACTGGTTGCTATGGGTAACAAAGATGTCACTAATCTCCTCATTAGTTTATTTGTAAACACCCCCCTATGCAGATGGTACGCTCCAACCCTACAATCCGCAGCTTTATTGGCATTACCCAAGTATAGGTGGAAGGCTCCTTAAATTTAAGGACTAAGCCAGTGACCCTCCATCTAGTGCAAGACTACTACTCCCAGCATTCCCTCCTAAGGGGAGTTGTAGTTTTGCAGCAGCCAGAGACATAATGCCCCCCTCAGCCCAGTGTGCAGCATTGTGGGAGTCCAGCAGTGATGGCCGTCCCCCTCCACACCATGTACATTAACAGGATACACGCTCCTATGACCTGCACATAAACATGGCGGCCCCATCAGGCTGCAT
The DNA here is from genome assembly GCF_027789765.1 of Dendropsophus ebraccatus. NCBI lineage: Eukaryota > Metazoa > Chordata > Amphibia > Anura > Hylidae > Dendropsophus > Dendropsophus ebraccatus. The sequence goes on along the minus strand of NC_091466.1, from coordinate 5,504,098 downwards.
GGGGACAGCCATGGCTCCTCGGTCATGTCTGGAGGGACAGGGCTACACAAGGTGGACGGATCTCATGTGGCCGCAGCCATTGGTTACAGTCTGAGGTCAGAGGCCACGATGCGCGAGTACAGGTCATCAGTCAGGGGCCGATAGGTGCGGGCGGCCTCATCCAGGAGGTACAGTGGGTCTTTGATGTGTGACGGGGAGAAGCCATCTTGTACCAAGCACTGCTTCTGCTGTTTAAAGGTTCCAGTGGATTCCATCTGGTCCTGTAGATTAGAGACAATGGGTCATTCTCAAGAATGGCCCACATGGTAATGCCAGGAAGGAGGAGGAGCTAGTGTGGACACAGAGCATGACCACCACTGGAATTTAGTACCACGATGGAAGAGGAGGTGGTGTACACATAGAGCATGACCACTACTGGAAATTAGCACCACGGAGGAGGAGCTAGTGAGGACACGAAGCAGGACCACCAATGATGGTCATTAGTATGAAGGAGGAGCTATTGTAGACATAGAGCATGACCAGCACTGGAGGTTAGCACCACGAAGGAGGAGCTAGTGTGGACATAAAGCATGACCACCACTGGAGGTTAGTACCACAAAGGAGAAGAAAACGTTAGCTTGGACATAAAGCCCACCACTGGGGTTTAGTACCACAAAGGAGAAGGAGTTAGGGTATGACCAGCACTGGGAGTCAGTTAAAGAAGGAGGAAGAACTAGTGTAGACATAGAGCATGACCACCACAGGAGGGTTAGTACCATGGAGATGAAAATGCTAAAGTGGACATGAAGCTTGACCATCAATGGAGGTTAGTACCACGAAGGAGGAAACGCATGTGTGGACATACAGCATGACCACCACTTGAGTGTTCTGTACCAGTTTGCATATAGAGCATGACCATCACTGGAGATAAGTGCTCACCCCAAAAGGGTTGGTACCATCAGGAGCGAGAGAACAATGGTCAGAAAGAGAAGCTCTTAGTATAAACTGGACATGTGTTGAGATTCAGCAGGAAAACAGAAGGTAAATAGAACCAAGAGGTAAGTGTCACTGTACAGACTGAGGACAGCCCCACCGAAGGTAAGAGTCACCGTATAGACTGAGGGCAACCCCACCGAAGGTAAGAGTCACCATATAGACTGAGGACAGCCCCACCGAAGGTAAGAGTCCCCGTATAGACTGAGGACAGCCCCACCGAAGGTAAGAGTCACCATATAGACTGAGGACAGCCCCACCGAAGGTAAGAGTCACCGTATAGACTGAGGGCAACCCCACCGGAGGTAAGAGTCACCATATAGGCTAAGGACAGCCCCACAAAAGGTAAGAGTCACCATATAGACTGAGGACAGCCCCACCGAAGGTAAGAGTCACCGTATAGACTGAGGGCAACCCCACCGGAGGTAAGAGTCACCATATAGACTAAGGACAGCCCCACCGAAGGTAAGAGTCACAGTATAGACTGAGAACAGCCCCACCGAAGGTAAGAGTCCCCGTATAGACTGAGGACAGCCCCACCGAAGGTAAGAGTCACTGTACAGACTGAGGAAAGCCCCACCGGAGGTAAGAGTCACCATATAGACTAAGGACAGCCCCACCGAAGGTAAGAGTCACTGTACAGACTGAGGAAAGCCCCACCGGAGGTAACAGTCCCCAAATAGACTGAGGACAGCCCCACCGAAGGTAAGAGTCACCATATAGACTGAGAACAGCCCCACCGGAGGTAAGAGTTACCATATAGACTGAGGACAGCCCCACCGGAGGTAACAGTCCCCAAATAGACTGAGGACAGCCCCACCGAAGGTAAGAATCACCATATAGACTGAGGACAGCTTCACCGAAGGTAAGAATCACCATATAGACTGAGGAAAGCCCCACCGGAGGTAAGAGTCACCATATAGACTGAGGGCAACCCCACCGGAGGTAAGAGTCACCATATAGACTGAGAACAGCCCCACCGAAGGTAAGAATCACCATATAGACTGACTGAGGACAGCCTCACCGAAGGTAAGAGTCACCGAGGACAGCCCCACCGGAGGTAAGAGTCACCATATAGACTGAGGGCAACCCCACCGGAGGTAAGAGTCACCGTATAGACGGAGGACAGCCCCACCGGAGGTAAGAGTCACCATATAGAGTAAGGACAGCCCCACCAAAGGTAAGAATCACTGTATAGACTGAGGACAGTCCCACCGAAGGTAAGAGTTACCGTATAGACTGAGGGCAACCCCACCGGAGGTAAGAGTCACCGTATAGACGGAGGACAGCCCCACCGGAGGTAAGAGTCACCATATAGAGTAAGGACAGCCCCACCGAAGGTAAGAGTCACCGTATAGACTGAGGACAGCCTCACCGGAGGTAAGAGTCACCGTATAGACTGAGGACAGCCTCACCGGAGGTAAGAGTCACCGTATAGACTGAGGATAGCCTCACCAGAGGTAATAGTCCCCGTATAGACTGAGGATAGCCTCACCGGTGGTAAGAGTCACCGTATAGACTGAGGACAGCCTCACCGGAGGTAATAGTCACCGTACAGACTGAGGGCAGCCCCATCAGAGGTAAGAGTCACTGTACAGACGGAGGATAGCCCCATCAGAGGTAAGAGTCACCGTACAGACGGAGGATAGCCCCATCAGAGGTAAGAGTCACCGTACAGACTGAGGACAGCTCCAACGGAGGTAAGAGTCACTATACAGACTGTTTACAATAGGGCCATAAGCCCAAAACTCATCAGAGCAAATTCGCACTAATAAAACATAACCTTTATTGGCTCATATTAAAAGTAAAATCTTAATGCAATTTAAAATATACGCACTCCTAATGCCCAGATATATATATCATCCCAGTAGGGGATAATACCCCAATGGTAACGTAGCTGCAGACTACCCACCACTAAATATTATATAGTATTTGTCTTTTTTCGTAACTAATGGACAAAGAAGTGCTATTTAAAAACACAGCGCATAGCCCCTCAACTAGTTTCACCCGTTCTCGGGCGTCATCAGGAGGTGGGCTTATGACAATGTCTGCCCCATCTCGCTCATATTTATACGTTTCATCCATAACCGCGTGACCTCATTAGTTCCATAGACCTATCATATGTCCGTATGAATGTAAACAAAAGGCGTTCCTTGGCATCTGGCCAATAGCCAGTATATACGTCAGACGCCAACATCATATCATGGATCTTGGCGTCTGACGTATATACTGGCTATTGGCCAGATGCCAAGGAACGCCTTTTGTTTACATTCATACGGACATATGATAGGTCTATGGAACTAATGAGGTCACGCGGTTATGGATGAAACGTATAAATATGAGCGAGATGGGGCAGCGCATTGTCATAAGCCCACCTCCTGATGACGCCCGAGAACGGGTGAAACTAGTTGAGGGGCTATGCGCTGTGTTTTTAAATAGCACTTCTTTGTCCATTAGTTACGAAAAAAGACAAATACTATATAATATTTAGTGGTGGGTAGTCTGCAGCTACGTTACCATTGGGGTATTATCCCCTACTGGGATGATATATATATCTGGGCATTAGGAGTGCGTATATTTTAAATTGCACTAAGATTTTACTTTTAATATGAGCCAATAAAGGTTATGTTTTATTAGTGCGAATTTGCTCTGATGAGTTTTGGGCTTATGGCCCTATTGTAAATAGTCGATATATTTCCATCAGAGCATATTCCTTTAAGGCACATTTAGGGTTGTTTTTGGACTATACAGACTGAGGACAGCCTCACCAGAGGTAATAGTCCCCGTATAGACTGAGGATAGCCCCACTGGAGGTAAGAGTCACCGTATAGACTGAGGATAGCCCCACCGGAGGTAAGAGTCACCGTACAGACTGAGGACAGCCCCACCGGAGGTAAGAGTCACTATACAGACTGAGGATAGCCTTACCAGAGGTAAGAGTCACCGTATAGACTGAGGACAGCCTCATCGGAGGTAAGAGTCACCGAATAGACTGAGGACAGCCCCACCGAATAGACTGAGGACAGCCCCACCGAATAGACTGAGGACAGCCCCACCGGAGGTAAGAGTCACTATACAGACTGAGGATAGCCTTACCAGAGGTAAGAGTCACCGTATAGACTGAGGACAGCCTCATCGGAGGTAAGAGTCACCGAATAGACTGAGGACAGCCCCACCGAATAGACTGAGGACAGCCCCACCGAATAGACTGAGGACAGCCCCACCGAATAGACTGAGGACAGCCCCACTGGAGGTAAGAGTCACCGAATAGACTGAGGACAGCCTCATCGGAGGTAAGAGTCACCGAATAGACTGAGGACAGCCCCACCGAATAGACTGAGGACAGCCCCACCGAATAGACTGAGGACAGCCCCACCGAATAGACTGAGGACAGCCCCACCGGAGGTAAGAGTCACTATACAGACTGAGGATAGCCTTACCAGAGGTAAGAGTCACCGTATAGACGGAGGATAGCCCCACCGGAGGTAAGAATCACTATACAGACTGAGGACAGCCTTACCGGAGGTAAGAGTCACCGTATAGACGGAGGATAGCCCCACCTGAGGTAAGAGTCACCGTACAGACTGAGGACAGATGGTTACTACCCCGTAGAGGTGGGCATCTTATTTCACATGATGGTGACAGATACGATACCCACCATTACCCTCAGGAATCGTGGCCGTGCGTAGGACGGTAGGAACTCCACCACATGACGGCAAATCTGATCCAGATCCAGCTGATGTCCGGGGCGCAAGGTGACAGCCGCCATACCGGTGCGCCCCTCATGTCCTGGAGGAGGAGAGCAGCATTACACCCTCCTGCCATACAGCGGTGGCGGTGATAGGAGGAACACCTTACCTGGCACGGACACCCCATAGACGTTGACCTCATGGAAACACTCCAGTCCGCTCAGGACCTCCGACACCTCAGTGGTGGCCACGTTCTCCCCCTTCCACCTGGAGACACAGAGAAGATGAGTGCAGAGTGATACGCTGGGGGAGGGGCGGAGCTTGTAACCTTACCTGAACGTGTCACCTGTCCGGTCCCGGAAGTAGACAAAGCCCAGGTCGTCCTGCATCATCAGGTCCCCAGTGTTAAAGTAACAGTCACCGGCCTGGAAGACGTCCCTCAGCAGCTTCTTCTCTGACAGCTCCCGGCTGCCCACGTACCCCAGGAACGGAGACAGGGGGGTCACCGGCGAGATCAGCAGCCCCGTCTCCCCTGTAGACGACACCCATGTGACCACCTGACTGACAGCAAGTGGGGGGGGGAGCAAAGAACACTGACCTGTGGCTGCCCGCTGACAGCGCCCATCACCGCCCCTCACCGGCTCCCCCTGCTGGGTGTCATAGCGGATGAGCTCAAAGGAGCAGAAACGCTTCAGAGGAGAAAGAGGGAGAGTGATGGCGACACAAAGAAGAGCTGCAGAACATCGCTCCCTCTACAACTCATACATAGTGATATATCCTGCAGATTATTACACCCCTGACCTCTCTACAGATCTGCAGAACATTGCTCTGTCCTCTCCTCCTGATACATAGTGATATATCCTGCAGATTATTACACCCCTGACCTCTCTGCAGATCATTGCTCTGTCACTCACTTTGTAGAGGGAGGTGCCCCGCCCCACAGCCCCGGGGGTCCCAGTGTAGTTGAAGAAGCTGATGTTGAATTCGGTCATGCCGTACGTCTCGTAGATGCGGATACTTCCGAAGCGCCGGGTGAAGTCCCTCCAGACATCGGGGCGCAGACCACTGCCGGCCGCCAGCCGCACCTTGTGCCCGATCTCCTCTTCACTCTGCGGCAGAGAGAGAGGGTGAGGTGACTGAGGACCCCCGAGGGGGGCTGTGAGCGGTGGGGGTGGGGTACCTGTGGCTGGTTGGTGAGGTAGCGGCACAGCTCCCCGATATACTGGAACACGGTCACATGATGCTGCCGGCAGTCGCTCCAGAACTGGGAGGCTGAGAATCTCTCCTTGAGGACGACGGAGGCCCCTGTGAGGAGGAGGAGGAGACCCCTCAGTGTGAGACCCTGCAGGATGGGGGTTGTCATGTGACCACTCACCGATCCCGATGCAACCACCGATCCCCAGGAGGGCTCCGGACTTGTGGTAGAGCGGCAGCGACATGTAGATGACATCATCGGCGTTCGCCCCGCACAGCTGGTAGAAGACGCAGCACATTAACGTCTTGAGGTGACTGATACGGGCGGCTTTGGGTAATCCTGCGGGGGGGACGAGAGGTGAGCGATGGCCTTGACACCCCCCCAACCTGACGTAATGCCTCCCCTCCGTCATGTGACCCCCCCACCTGTCGTAATGCCACCCCTCCGTCATGTGACCCCCCCCACCTGTCGTAATGCCTCCCCTTCGTCATGTGACCCCCCCCACCTGTCGTAATGCCACCCCTCCGTCATGTGACCCCCCCACCTGTCGTAATGCCTCCCCTTCGTCATGTGACCCTCCCAACCTGAAGTAATGCCTCCCCTCCGTCATGTGACTCCCCCACCTGTCGTAATGCCTCCCCTCCGTCATGTGACCCCCCCACCTGTCGTAATGCCTCCCCTTCGTCATGTGACCCTCCCAACCTGACGTAATGCCTCCCCTCCGTCATGTGACCCCCCCACCTGTCGTAATGCCTCCCCTCCGTCATGTGACCCCCCACCTGTCGTAATGCCTCCCCTCCGTCATGTGACCCTCCCAACCTGACGTAATGCCTCCCCTCCGTCATGTGACCCCCCACCTGTCGTAATGCCTCCCCTCCGTCATGTGACCCCCCCCACCTGTCGTAATGCCTCCCCTCTGTCATGTGACCCCCCCCAACCTGACGTAATGCCTCCCCTCCGTCATGTGACCCCCCCCACCTGACGTAATGCCTCCCCTCCGTCATGTGAACCCCCCCCACCTGTCTTCATGTGATCCATTCTAACCCTCCGCCCGGTCATGTGATCCACTCCCACCTTACCTGTGGTACCAGATGTAAAGATGCAGATGGCCGTGTCCATGGGATTCTTGGGGGTCCCGGTCAGGCCAGGCAGGGGGCTCTCGGACGCCTCCTCCATCAGGTCGTGCAGGTTGATGACCCCGGGGGGGAACTGTCCCGGCCCCATCACCCACACAGTGACATCCATATCCCGCAGCTCCGGAAGAATCTCCAGGACGGCATCAAAGAGCTCTGCGAGTCACGAGAGACGGGTTACTGGAGCATTATACAGATATTACAGCTCAGGGCTCTGTATATTATACCGATATTACAGCTCGGGGCTCTGTATATTATACAGATATTACAGCTCGGGGCTCGGTATATTATACAGATATTACAGCTCGGGGCTCTGTATATTATACAGATATTACAGCTCGGGGCTCTGTATATTATACAGATATTACAGCTCGGGGCTCTGTATATTATACAGATATTACACAGATATTACAGCTCAGGGCTCGGTATATTATACAGATATTACAGCTCAGGGCTCGGTATATTATACAGATATTACAGCTCGGGGCTCGGTATATTATACAGATATTACAGCTCGGGGCTCAGTATATTATACAGATATTACAGCTCAGGGCTCTGTATATTATACCGATATTACAGCTCGGGGCTCGGTATATTATACAGATATTACAGCTCAGGGCTCTGTATATTATACAGATATTACAGCTCAGGGCTCTGTATATTATACAGATATTACAGCTCGGGGCTCTGTATATTATACAGATATTACAGCTCAGGGCTCGGTATATTATACAGATATTACAGCTCAGGGCTCTGTATATTATACAGATATTACAGCTCATGGCTCTGTATATTATACAGATATTACAGCTCAGGGCTCGGTATATTATACAGATATTACAGCTCAGGGCTCTGTATATTATACAGATATTACAGCTCAGGGCTCTGTATATTATACAGATATTACAGCTCGGGGCTCAGTATATTATACAGATATTACAGCTCGGGGCTCGGTATATTATACAGATATTACAGCTCGGGGCTCGGTATATTATACAGATATTACAGCTCAGGGCTCTGTATATTATACCGATATTACAGCTCGGGGCTCTGTATATTATACAGATATTACAGCTCAGGGCTCTGTATATTATACAGATATTACAGCTCAGGGCTCTGTATATTATACAGATATTACAGCTCGGGGCTCTGTATATTATACAGATATTACAGCTCAGGGCTCGGTATATTATACAGATATTACAGCTCGGGGCTCTGTATATTATACAGATATTACAGCTCATGGCTCTGTATATTATACAGATATTACAGCTCAGGGCTCGGTATATTATACAGATATTACAGCTCAGGGCTCTGTATATTATACAGATATTACAGCTCAGGGCTCTGTATATTATACAGATATTACAGCTCGGGGCTCAGTATATTATACAGATATTACAGCTCGGGGCTCAGTATATTATACAGATATTACAGCTCGGGGCTCAGTATATTATACAGATATTACAGCTCGGGGCTCGGTATATTATACAGATATTACAGCTCGGGGCTCTGTATATTATACAGATATTACAGCTCAGGGCTCTGTATATTATACAGATATTACAGCTCAGGGCTCGGTATATTATACAGATATTACAGCTCGGGGCTCTGTATATTATACAGATATTACAGCTCATGGCTCTGTATATTATACAGATATTACAGCTCAGGGCTCTGTATATTATACAGATATTACAGCTCAGGGCTCTGTATATTATACAGATATTACAGCTCGGGGCTCTGTATATTATACAGATATTACAGCTCGGGGCTCTGTATATTATACAGATATTACAGCTCAGGGCTCGGTATATTATACAGATATTACAGCTCGGGGCTCTGTATATTATACAGATATTACAGCTCATGGCTCTGTATATTATACAGATATTACAGCTCAGGGCTCGGTATATTATACAGATATTACAGCTCAGGGCTCTGTATATTATACAGATATTACAGCTCAGGGCTCGGTATATTATACAGATATTACAGCTCGGGGCTCGGTATATTATACAGATATTACAGCTCGGGGCTCAGTATATTATACAGATATTACAGCTCGGGGCTCAGTATATTATACAGATATTACAGCTCGGGGCTCGGTATATTATACAGATATTACAGCTCGGGGCTCGGTATATTATACAGATATTACAGCTCAGGGCTCTGTATATTATACAGATATTACAGCTCAGGGCTCTGTATATTATACAGATATTACAGCTCGGGGCTCAGTATATTATACAGATATTACAGCTCAGGGCTCTGTATATTATACAGATATTACAGCTCAGGGCTCTGTATATTATACAGATATTACAGCTCAGGGCTCTGTATATTATACAGATATTACAGCTCGGGGCTCGGTATATTATACAGATATTACAGCTCAGGGCTCTGTATATTATACAGATATTACAGCTCGGGGCTCGGTATATTATACAGATATTACAGCTCGGGGCTCTGTATATTATACAGATATTACAGCTCGGGGCTCGGTATATTATACAGATATTACAGCTCATGGCTCGGTATATTATACAGATATTATACAGATATTATTATTATACGGATATTAGAGCTCGGTATATTATACGGATATTAGAGCTCGGTATATTATACGGATATTAGAGCTCGGTATATTATACGGATATTAGAGCTCGGTATATTATATGGATATTACAGCTCGGTATATTATACGGATATTACAGCTCGTTATATTATATATATATATATATATATATATATATATATATATTAGACCTCTGTATATTATATGGATATTAGAGCTCGGTATATTATACGGATATTACAGCTCGGTATATTATACAGATATTACAGCTCGGGGCTCAGTATATTATACAGATATTACAGCTCGGGGCTCTGTATATTATACAGATATTATACAGATATTATTATTATACGGATAATACAGCTCGGTATATTATACGGATATTACAGCTCGGTATATTATATATATTAGGCCTCTGTATATTATACCGATATTCCAGCTCGCGGTATATAGCACAGCTGGGTCAGGCGGTACCTGGGCTGGTGATGAGGTCCCGGGCCCCGCAGGCCGCCAGGCAGTGTCGCAGCGCCCCCTTGCGGACATTGGTGTTGAGGAATGCGGCCACCAGCCCCAGCTTGGCCAGAGAGAACCAGGCGGCCAGAAAGCGCGGCTCATTCCCGAGGAGAAGGGCCACAGTGTCCCCCGGGGGAGGGCGGGCGGCGGAGCTCAGGGCCCGGGCGGCGCGGTTACTGGCAGCCTCCACCTGCCGGTAAGTGATGCGCTCATCCCGGTACCGGAGGAACACGGAGTCCGGCCGGGCCCGGAGCTGCAGCTGGAAGAGCCCCGGGAGCGAGAGCGCCCCCTGCTGGATCCAGCGCTGCAGCGTCCGCTTCACCCCCGCAGCCCGCACACAGAAGCGGAGATCCTCCAGGAGTAACCGGGCCCTGAGGTAACCCCGGGGCCACAACCGGAGGAAGAGCAGCGGCAGGAGAGCAGCGAGCCAAAGCCAGAGCGCCATTACCGGAGAGCAGGGGGAGGAGCTGGCACCGAGCCCCGCCCACACCACGCCTACCTGTACTGTGCTGGAGCCCTAATACTACTACTGCACCTCCCCTCATCTATTATACTACTACTACACCTCCCCTCATCTATTATACTACTACTACTACACCTCCCCTCATCTATTATACTACTACTACACCTCCCCTCATCTATTATACTACTACACCTCCCCTCATCTATTATACTACTACTACACCTCCCCTCATCTATTATACTACTACACCTCCCTCATCTATTATACTACTACACCTCCCCTCATCTATTATACTACTACTACACCTCCCCTCATCTATTATACTACTACTACACCTCCCCTCATCTATTATACTACTACTACTCCTCCCCCCCTCTTCTATTATACTACTACTACACCTCCCCTCATCTATTATACAACTACTACACCTCCCCTCATCTATTATACTACTACTCCTCCCCTCATCTATTATACTACTACACCTCCCCTCATCTATTATACTACTACTACACCTCCCCTCATCTATTATACTACTACACCTCCCCTCATCTATTATACTACTACTACACCTCCCCTCATCTATTATACTACTACTACACCTCCCCTCATCTATTATACTACTACTACACCTCCCCTCATCTATTATACTACTACACCTCCCCTCATCTATTATACTACTACTACACCTCCCCTCATCTATTATACTACTACTACACCTCCCCTCATCTATTATACTACTACACCTCCCCTCATCTATTATACTACTACTACACCTCCCCTCATCTATTATACTACTACTACACCTCCCCTCATCTATTATACTACTACTACACCTCCCCTCATCTATTATACTACTACTACACCTCCCCTCATCTATTATACTACTACTACACCTCCCCTCATCTATTATACTACTACTACACCTCCCCTCATCTATTATACTACTACACCTCCCCTCATCTATTATACTACTACTACACCTCCCCTCATCTATTATACTACTACTACACCTCCCCTCATCTATTATACTACTACACCTCCCCTCATCTATTATACTACTACTACACCTCCCCTCATCTATTATACTACTACTACACCTCCCCTCATCTATTATACTACTACTACACCTCCCCTCATCTATTATACTACTACTACACCTCCCCTCATCTATTATACTACTACTACACCTCCCCTCATCTATTATACTACTACTACACCTCCCCTCATCTATTATACTACTACTACACCTCCCCTCATCTATTATACTACTACTACACCTCCCCTCATCTATTATACTACTACTACACCTCCCCTCATCTATTATACTACTACACCTCCCCTCATCTATTATACTACTACTACACCTCCCCTCATCTATTATACTACTACTACACCTCCCCTCATCTATTATACTACTACTACTACACCTCCCCTCATCTATTATACTACTACACCTCCCCTCATCTATTATACTACTACTACTACACCTCCCCTCATCTATTATACTACTACTACTACACCTCCCCTCATCTATTATACTACTACACCTCCCCTCATCTATTATACTACTACTACACCTCCCCTCATCTATTATACTACTACACCTCCCCTCATCTATTATACTACTACACCTCCCCTCATCTATTATACTACTACTACTACACCTCCCCTCATCTATTATACTACTACTACACCTCCCCTCATCTATTATACTACTACACCTCCCCTCATCTATTATACTACTACTACACCTCCCCTCATCTATTATACTACTACACCTCCCCTCATCTATTATACTACTACTACTACACCTCCCCTCATCTATTATACTACTACTACACCTCCCCTCATCTATTATACTACTACTACACCTCCCCTCATCTATTATACTACTACTACACCTCCCCTCATCTATTATACTACTACTCCTCCCCTCATCTATTATACTACTACACCTCCCCTCATCTATTATACTACTACTACTACACCTCCCCTCATCTATTATACTACTACACCTCCCCTCATCTATTATACTACTACTACACCTCCCCTCATCTATTATACTACTACTACACCTCCCCTTATCTATTATACTACTACTACTACACCTCCCCTCATCTATTATACTACTACTACTACACCTCCCCTCATCTATTATACTACTACACCTCCCCTCATCTATTATACTACTACACCTCCCCTCATCTATTATACTACTACACCTCCCCTCATCTATTATACTACTACTACACCTCCCCTCATCTATTATACTACTACTACACCTCCCCTCATCTATTATACTACTACTACTCCTCCCCTCATCTATTATACTACTACTACACCTCCCCTCATCTATTATACAACTACTACACCTCCCCTCATCTATTATACTACTACTACACCTCCCCTCATCTATTATACTACTACTCCTCCCCTCATCTATTATACTACTACACCTCCCCTCATCTATTATACTACTACTACACCTCCCCTCATCTATTATACTACTACACCTCCCCTCATCTATTATACTACTACTACACCTCCCCTCATCTATTATACTACTACTACACCTCCCCTCATCTATTATACTACTACTACACCTCCCCTCATCTATTATACTACTACACCTCCCCTCATCTATTATACTACTACTACACCTCCCCTCATCTATTATACTACTACTACACCTCCCCTCATCTATTATACTACTACACCTCCCCTCATCTATTATACTACTACTACACCTCCCCTCATCTATTATACTACTACTACACCTCCCCTCATCTATTATACTACTACTACACCTCCCCTCATCTATTATACTACTACTACACCTCCCCTCATCTATTATACTACTACTACACCTCCCCTCATCTATTATACTACTACTACACCTCCCCTCATCTATTATACTACTACTACACCTCCCCTCATCTATTATACTACTACACCTCCCCTCATCTATTATACTACTACTACACCTCCCCTCATCTATTATACTACTACTACACCTCCCCTCATCTATTATACTACTACACCTCCCCTCATCTATTATACTACTACTACACCTCCCCTCATCTATTATACTACTACTACACCTCCCCTCATCTATTATACTACTACTACACCTCCCCTCATCTATTATACTACTACACCTCCCCTCATCTATTATACTACTACTACACCTCCCCTCATCTATTATACTACTACTACACCTCCCCTCATCTATTATACTACTACACCTCCCCTCATCTATTATACTACTACTACACCTCCCCTCATCTATTATACTACTACTACACCTCCCCTCATCTATTATACTACTACTACAACCTCCCCTCATCTATTATACTACTACTACACCTCCCCTCATCTATTATACTACTACTACACCTCCCCTCATCTATTATACTACTACACCTCCCCTCATCTATTATACTACTACTACACCTCCCCTCATCTATTATACTACTACTACACCTCCCCTCATCTATTATACTACTACTACTACACCTCCCCTCATCTATTATACTACTACACCTCCCCTCATCTATTATACTACTACTACTACACCTCCCCTCATCTATTATACTACTACTACTACACCTCCCCTCATCTATTATACTACTACACCTCCCCTCATCTATTATACTACTACTACACCTCCCCTCATCTATTATACTACTACACCTCCCCTCATCTATTATACTACTACACCTCCCCTCATCTATTATACTACTACTACTACACCTCCCCTCATCTATTATACTACTACTACACCTCCCCTCATCTATTATACTACTACACCTCCCCTCATCTATTATACTACTACTACACCTCCCCTCATCTATTATACTACTACACCTCCCCTCATCTATTATACTACTACTACTACACCTCCCCTCATCTATTATACTACTACTACACCTCCCCTCATCTATTATACTACTACTACACCTCCCCTCATCTATTATACTACTACTACACCTCCCCTCATCTATTATACTACTACTCCTCCCCTCATCTATTATACTACTACACCTCCCCTCATCTATTATACTACTACTACTACACCTCCCCTCATCTATTATACTACTACACCTCCCCTCATCTATTATACTACTACTACACCTCCCCTCATCTATTATACTACTACTACACCTCCCCTCATCTATTATACTACTACTACTACACCTCCCCTCATCTATTATACTACTACTACTACACCTCCCCTCATCTATTATACTACTACACCTCCCCTCATCTATTATACTACTACTACACCTCCCCTCATCTATTATACTACTACACCTCCCCTCATCTATTATACTACTACTACACCTCCCCTCATCTATTATACTACTACTACTCCTCCCCTCATCTATTATACTACTACTACACCTCCCCTCATCTATTATACTACTACTACACCTCCCCTCATCTATTATACTACTACTACTACACCTCCCCTCATCTATTATACTACTACTACACCTCCCCTCATCTATTATACTACTACTACACCTCCCCTCATCTGTTATACTACTACTACTACACCTCCCCTCATCTATTATACTACTACTACTACACCTCCCCTCATCTATTATACTACTACACCTCCCCTCATCTATTATACTACTACTACACCTCCCCTCATCTATTATACTACTACTACACCTCCCCTCATCTATTATACTACTACTACACCTCCCCTCATCTATTATACTACTACTACTACTACACCTCCCCTCATCTATTATACTACTACTACTACACCTCCCCTCATCTATTATACTACTACACCTCCCCTCATCTATTATACTACTACTACACCTCCCCTCATCTATTATACTACTACTACTACACCTCCCCTCATCTATTATACTACTACTACTACACCTCCCCTCATCTATTATACTACTACACCTCCCCTCATCTATTATACTACTACACCTCCCCTCATCTATTATACTACTACACCTCCCCTCATCTATTATACTACTACTACACCTCCCCTCATCTATTATACTACTACTACACCTCCCCTCATCTATTATACTACTACTACACCTCCCCTCATCTATTATACTACTACTACACCTCCCCTCATCTATTATACTACTACTACACCTCCCCTCATCTATTATACTACTACTACACCTCCCCTCATCTATTATACTACTACTACACCTCCCCTCATCTATTATACTACTACTACACCTCCCCTCATCTATTATACTACTACTACTACTACACCTCCCCTCATCTATTATACTACTACTACTACACCTCCCCTCATCTATTATACTACTACACCTCCCCTCATCTATTATACTACTACTACACCTCCCCTCATCTATTATACTACTACACCTCCCCTCATCTATTATACTACTACACCTCCCCTCATCTATTATACTACTACTACTACACCTCCCCTCATCTATTATACTACTACTACACCTCCCCTCATCTATTATACTACTACACCTCCCCTCATCTATTATACTACTACTACACCTCCCCTCATCTATTATACTACTACACCTCCCCTCATCTATTATACTACTACTACACCTCCCCTCATCTATTATACTACTACTCCTCCCCTCATCTATTATACTACTACACCTCCCCTCATCTATTATACTACTACTACTACACCTCCCCTCATCTATTATACTACTACACCTCCCCTCATCTATTATACTACTACTACACCTCCCCTCATCTATTATACTACTACTACACCTCCCCTTATCTATTATACTACTACTACTACACCTCCCCTCATCTGTTATACTACTACTACTACACCTCCCCTCATCTATTATACTACTACTACTACACCTCCCCTCATCTATTATACTACTACTACACCTCCCCTCATCTATTATACTACTACACCTCCCCTCATCTATTATACTACTACACCTCCCCTCATCTATTATACTACTACACCTCCCCTCATCTATTATACTACTACTACACCTCCCCTCATCTATTATACTACTACTACACCTCCCCTCATCTATTATACTACTACTACACCTCCCCTCATCTATTATACTACTACACCTCCCCTCATCTATTATACTACACCTCCCCTCATCTATTATACTACTACACCTCCCCTCATCTATTATACTACTACTACACCTCCCCTCATCTATTATACTACTACTACACCTCCCCTCATCTATTATACTACTACTACTACACCTCCCCTCATCTATTATACTACTACTACACCTCCCCTCATCTATTATACTACTACTACACCTCCCCTCATCTATTATACTACTACACCTCCCCTCATCTATTATACTACTACTACACCTCCCCTCATCTATTATACTACTACACCTCCCCTCATCTATTATACTACTACTACTACACCTCCCCTCATCTATTATACTACTACTACACCTCCCTTCATCTATTATACTACTACTACACCTCCCCTCATCTATTATACTACTACTACACCTCCCCTCATCTATTATACTACTACACCTCCCCTCATCTATTATACTACTACTACTACACCTCCCCTCATCTATTATACTACTACTACTACACCTCCTCTCATCTATTATACTACTACTCCTCCCCTCATCTATTATACTACTACTACACCTCCCCTCATCTATTATACTACTACTACTACACCTCCTCTCATCTATTATACTACTACTACACCTCCCCTCATCTATTATACTACTACTACTACACCTCCTCTCATCTATTATACTACTACTCCTCCCCTCATCTATTATACTACTACTACACCTCCCCTCATCTATTATACTACTACACCTCCCCTCATCTATTATACTACTACTACACCTCCCCTCATCTATTATACTACTACACCTCCCCTCATCTATTATACTACTACTACACCTCCCGTCATCTATTATACTACTACTACACCTCCCCTCATCTATTATACTACTACTACTCCTCCCCTCATCTATTATACTACTACTACACCTCCCCTCATCTATTATACTACTACTACACCTCCCCTCATCTATTATACTACTACACCTCCCCTCATCTATTATACTACTACACCTCCCCTCATCTATTATACTACTACTACACCTCCCCTCATCTATTATACTACTACACCTCCCCTCATCTATTATACTACTACTACACCTCCCCTCATCTATTATACTACTACTACACCTCCCCTCATCTATTATACTACTACTACTACACCTCCCCTCATCTATTATACTACTACTACACCTCCCCTCATCTATTATACTACTACACCTCCCCTCATCTATTTATACTACTACTACACCTCCCCTCATCTATTATACTACTACTACACCTCCCCTCATCTATTATACTACTACTACACCCTCCCCTCATCTATTATACTACTACTACACCTCCCCTCATCTATTATACTACTACTACACCTCCCCTCATCTATTATACTACTACTACTACACCTCCCCTCATCTATTATACTACTACTACACCTCCCCTCATCTATTATACTACTACACCTCCCCTCATCTATTATACTACTACTACACCTCCCCTCATCTATTATACTACTACTACACCTCCCCTCATCTATTATACTACTACTACACCTCCCGTCATCTATTATACTACTACTACTACTACACCTCCCCTCATCTATTATACTACTACTACACCTCCCCTCATCTATTATACTACTACTACTCCTCCCCTCATCTATTATACTACTACTACACCTCCCCTCATCTATTATACTACTACTACACCTCCCCTCATCTATTATACTACTACACCTCCCCTCATCTATTATACTACTACTACACCTCCCCTCATCTATTATACTACTACTACACCTCCCCTCATCTATTATACTACTACTACTACACCTCCCCTCATCTATTATACTACTACTACACCTCCCCTCATCTATTATACTACTACACCTCCCCTCATCTATTATACTACTACTACACCTCCCCTCATCTATTATACTACTACTACACCTCCCCTCATCTATTATACTACTACTACACCTCCCCCTCATCTATTATACTACTACTACACCTCCCCTCATCTATTATACTACTACTACACCTCCCCTCATCTATTATACTACTACTACACCTCCCCTCATCTATTATACTACTACACCTCCCTTCATCTATTATACTACTACACCTCCCCTCATCTATTATACTACTACACCTCCCTTCATCTATTATACTACACCTCCCCTCATCTATTATACTACTACTACACCTCCCCTCATCTATTATACTACTACACCTCCCCTCATCTATTATACTACTACACCTCCCCTCATCTATTATACTACTACTACACCTCCCCTCATCTATTATACTACTACTACACCTCCCCTCATCTATTATACTACTACTACACCTCCCCTCATCTATTATACTACTACACCTCCCCTCATCTATTATACTACTACTACACCTCCCCTCATCTATTATACTACTACTACACCTCCCCTCATCTATTATACTACTACTGCACCTCCCCTCATCTATTATACTACTACTACACCTCCCCTCATCTATTATACTACTACACCTCCCCTCATCTATTATACTACTACTACACCTCCCCTCATCTATTATACTACTACTACACCTCCCCTCATCTATTATACTACTACTACACCTCCCCTCATCTATTATACTACTACTACACCTCCCCTCATCTATTATACTACTACTCCTCCCCTCATCTATTATACTACTACTACACCTCCCTTCATCTATTATACTACTACTACACCTCCCCTCATCTATTATACTACTACTACACCTCCCTCATCTATTATACTACTACTACACCTCCCCTCATCTATTATACTACTACTACACCTCCCCTCATCTATTATACTACTACACCTCCCCTCATCTATTATACTACTACACCTCCCCTCATCTATTATACTACTACACCTCCCCTCATCTATTATACTACTACTACACCTCCCCTCATCTATTATACTACTACTACACCTCCCCTCATCTATTATACTACTACACCTCCCCTCATCTATTATACTACTACTACACCTCCCCTCATCTATTATACTACTACACCTCCCCTCATCTATTATACTACTACTACACCTCCCCTCATCTATTATACTACTACTACACCTCCCCTCATCTATTATACTACTACTACACCTCCCCTCATCTATTATACTACTACTACTACACCTCCCCTCATCTATTATACTACTACACCTCCCCTCATCTATTATACTACTACACCTCCCCTCATCTATTATACTACTACACCTCCCCTCATCTATTATACTACTACACCTCCCCTCATCTATTATACTACTACTACACCTCCCCTCATCTATTATACTACTACTACACCTCCCCTCATCTATTATACTACTACTACACCTCCCCTCATCTATTATACTACTACACCTCCCCTCATCTATTATACTACTACACCTCCCCTCATCTATTATACTACTACACCTCCCCTCATCTATTATACTACTACACCTCCCCTCATCTATTATACTACTACTACACCTCCCCTCATCTATTATACTACTACTACACCTCCCCTCATCTATTATACTACTACACCTCCCCTCATCTATTATACTACTACTACTACACCTCCCCTCATCTATTATACTACTACTACACCTCCCCTCATCTATTATACTACTACTACACCTCCCCTCATCTATTATACTACTACTACACCTCCCCTCATCTATTATACTACTACTACACCTCCCCTCATCTATTATACTACTACTACACCTCCCCTCATCTATTATACTACTACTACACCTCCCCTCATCTATTATACTACTACTACTACTACACCTCCCCTCATCTATTATACTACTACTACACCTCCCCTCATCTATTATACTACTACTACACCTCCCCTCATCTATTATACTACTACTACACCTCCCCTCATCTATTATACTACTACTACTACACCTCCCCTCATCTATTATACTACTACACCTCCCCTCATCTATTATACTACTACTACTACACCTCCCCTCATCTATTATACTACTACTACTACACCTCCCCTCATCTATTATACTACTACTACACCTCCCCTCATCTATTATACTACTACTACACCTCCCCTCATCTATTATACTACTACTACACCTCCCCTCATCTATTATACTACTACTACACCTCCCCTCATCTATTATACTACTACTACTACACCTCCCCTCATCTATTATACTACTACACCTCCCCTCATCTATTATACTACTACTACACCTCCCCTCATCTATTATACTACTACTACACCTCCCCTCATCTATTATACTACTACTCCTCCCCTCATCTATTATACTACTACTACACCTCCCCTCATCTATTATACTACTACTACACCTCCCCTCTTCTATTATACTACTACTACACCTCCCCTCATCTATTATACTACTACTACACCTCCCCTCATCTATTATACTACTACTACACTCCCCTCATCTATTATACTACTACTACACCTCCCCTCATCTATTATACTACTACTACTACACCTCCCCTCATCTATTATACTACTACACCTCCCCTCATCTATTATACTACTACACCTCCCCTCATCTATTATACTACTACTACACCTCCCCTCATCTATTATACTACTACTACACCTCCCCTCATCTATTATACTACTACTACACCTCCCCTCATCTATTATACTACTACTACACCTCCCCTCATCTATTATACTACTACTCCTCCCCTCATCTATTATACTACTACTACACCTCCCCTCATCTATTATACTACTACTACACCTCCCCTCATCTATTATACTACTACTACACCTCCCCTCATCTATTATACTACTACTACACCTCCCCTCATCTATTATACTACTACTCCTCCCCTCATCTATTATACTACTACACCTCCCCTCATCTATTATACTACTACTACACCTCCCCTCATCTATTATACTACTACACCTCCCCTCATCTATTATACTACTACACCTCCCCTCATCTATTATACTACTACACCTCCCCTCATCTATTATACTACTACTACACCTCCCCTCATCTATTATACTACTACTACTACACCTCCCCTCATCTATTATACTACTACTACTACACCTCCCCTCATCTATTATACTACTACTACTACACCTCCCCTCATCTATTATACTACTACTACACCTCCCCTCATCTATTATACTACTACTACACCTCCCCTCATCTATTATACTACTACTACTACACCTCCCCTCATCTATTATACTACTACACCTCCCCTCATCTATTATACTACTACTACTACACCTCCCCTCATCTATTATACTACTACTACTACACCTCCCCTCATCTATTATACTACTACACCTCCCCTCATCTATTATACTACTACTACTACACCTCCCCTCATCTATTATACTACTACTACTACACCTCCCCTCATCTATTATACTACTACTACACCTCCCCTCATCTATTATACTACTACTACACCTCCCCTCATCTATTATACTACTACTACTACACCTCCCCTCATCTATTATACTACTACACCTCCCCTCATCTATTATACTACTACACCTCCCCTCATCTATTATACTACTACTACACCTCCCCTCATCTATTATACTACTACTACTACACCTCCCCTTATCGCTATACTACTACACCTCCCCTCATCTATTATACTACTACTACACCTCCCCTCATCTAATATACTACTACTACTACACCTCCCCT
Source organism: Dendropsophus ebraccatus (assembly GCF_027789765.1). NCBI lineage: Eukaryota > Metazoa > Chordata > Amphibia > Anura > Hylidae > Dendropsophus > Dendropsophus ebraccatus. Next base: position 5,481,785 of record NC_091466.1, on the reverse strand, counting down.
CATCTATTATACTACTACTACTACACCTCCCCTCATCTATTATACTACTACTACACCTCCCCTCATCTATTATACTACTACACCTCCCCTCATCTATTATACTACTACTACTACACCTCCCCTCATCTATTATACTACTACTACACCTCCCCTCATCTATTATACTACTACTACTACACCTCCCCTCATCTATTATACTACTACTACACCTCCCCTCATCTATTATACTACTACTACACCTCCCCTCATCTATTATACTACTACTACACCTCCCCTCATCTATTATACTACTACTACTACACCTCCCCTCATCTATTATACTACTACTACACCTCCCCTCATCTATTATACTACTACTACACCTCCCCTTATCTATTATACTACTACTCCTCCCCTCATCTATTATACTACTACTACTACACCTCCCCTCATCTATTATACTACTACTACACCTCCCCTCATCTATTATACTACTACTACACCTCCCCTCATCTATTATACTACTACTACTACACCTCCCCTCATCTATTATACTACTACTACACCTCCCCTCATCTATTATACTACTACTACACCTCCCCTCATCTATTATACTACTACTACACCTCCCCTCATCTATTATACTACTACTACACCTCCCCTCATCTATTATACTACTACTACTACACCTCCCCTCATCTATTATACTACTACTACACCTCCCCTCATCTATTATACTACTACTACTACACCTCCCCTCATCTATTATACTACTACTACACCTCCCCTCATCTATTATACTACTACACCTCCCCTTATCTATTATACTACTACTCCTCCCCTCATCTATTATACTACTACTACTACACCTCCCCTCATCTATTATACTACTACTACACCTCCCCTCATCTATTATACTACTACTACACCTCCCCTCATCTATTATACTACTACTACTACTACACCTCCCCTCATCTATTATACTACTACTACACCTCCCCTCATCTATTATACTACTACTACACCTCCCCTCATCTATTATACTACTACTACACCTCCCTTCATCTATTATACTACTACTCCTCCCCTCATCTATTATACTACTACTACCCCCTCCCCTCATCTATTATACTACTACTACACCTCCCCTCATCTATTATACTACTACTACACCTCCCCTCATCTATTATACTACTACACCTCCCCTCATCTATTATACTACTACTACACCTCCCCTCATCTATTATACTACTACTACTACACCTCCCCTCATCTATTATACTACTACTACACCTCCCCTCATCTATTATACTACTACTACACCTCCCCTCATCTATTATACTACTACACCTCCCCTCATCTATTATACTACTACTACACCTCCCCTCATCTATTATACTACTACTACACCTCCCCTCATCTATTATACTACTACTACTACTACTCCTCCCCTCATCTATAATTATACTACTACACCTCCCCTCATCTATTATACTACTACTACACCTCCCCTCATCTATTATACTACTACTACACCTCCCCTCATCTATTATACTACTACTACACCTCCCCTCATCTATTATACTACTACTACACCTCCCCTCATCTATTATACTACTACTACACCTCCCCTCATCTATTATACTACTACTACACCTCCCCTCATCTATTATACTACTACTACACCCCCCCCCTCATCTATTATACTACTACACCTCCCCTCTTCTATTATACTACTACTACTACACCTCCCCTCATCTATTATACTACACCTCCCCTCATCTATTATACTACTACTACACCTCCCCTCATCTATTATACTACTACTACACCTCCCCTCATCTATTATACTACTACTACACCTCCCCTCATCTATTATACTACTACTACACCTCCCCTCATCTATTATACTACTACACCTCCCCTCATCTATTATACTACTACTACTACACCTCCCCTCATCTATTATACTACACCTCCCCTCATCTATTATACTACTACTACACCTCCCCTCATCTATTATACTACTACTACACCTCCCCTCATCTATTATACTACTACTACACCTCCCCTCATCTATTATACTACTACTACTACACCTCCCCTCATCTATTATACTACTACTACACCTCCCCTCATCTATTATACTACTACTACACCTCCCCTCATCTATTATACTACTACTACACCTCCCCTCATCTATTATACTACTACTACACCTCCCTCATCTATTATACTACTACACCTCCCCTCATCTATTATACTACTACTACACCTCCCCTCATCTATTATACTACTACTACACCTCCCCTCATCTATTATACTACTACTACACCTCCCCTCATCTATTATACTACTACTACACCTCCCCTCATCTATTATACTACTACTACACCTCCCCTCATCTATTATACTACTACTACACCTCCCCTCATCTATTATACTACTACTACTACACCTCCCCTCATCTATTATACTACTACTACTACACCTCCCCTCATCTATTATACTACTACTACACCTCCCCTCATCTATTATACTACTACTACACCTCCCCTCATCTATTATACTACTACACCTCCCCTCATCTATTATACTACTACACCTCCCCTCATCTATTATACTACTACTACACCTCCCCTCATCTATTATACTACTACTACTACACCTCCCCTCATCTATTATACTACTACACCTCCCCTCATCTATTATACTACTACACCTCCACTCATCTATTATACTACTACTACACCTCCCCTCATCTATTATACTACTACTACACCTCCCCTCATCTATTATACTACTACTACTACACCTCCCCTCATCTATTTTACTACTACTACACCTCCACTCATCTATTATACTACTACTACACCTCCCCTCATCTATTATACTACTACTACTCCTCCCCTCATCTATTATACTACTTCTACACCTCCCCTCATCTATTATACTACTACTACTCCTCCCCTCATCTATTATACTACTACTACACCTCCCCTCATCTATTATACTACTACTACACCTCCCCTCATCTATTATACTACTACACCTCCCCTCATCTATTATACTACTACACCTCCCCTCATCTATTATACTACTACTACACCTCCCCTCATCTATTATACTACTACACCTCCCCTCATCTATTATACTACTACTCCTCCCCTCATCTATTATACTACTACACCTCCCCTCATCTATTATACTACTACACCTCCCCTCATCTATTATACTACTACTACACCTCCCCTCATCTATTATACTACTACTACACCTCCCCTCATCTATTATACTACTACACCTCCCCTCATCTATTATACTACTACTACACCTCCCCTCATCTATTATACTACTACTACACCTCCCCTCATCTATTATACTACTACTACACCTCCCCTCATCTATTATACTACTACACCTCCCCTCATCTATTATACTACTACTACACCTCCCCTCATCTATTATACTACTACACCTCCCCTCATCTATTATACTACTACACCTCCCTCATCTATTATACTACTACTACACCTCCCCTCATCTATTATACTACTACACCTCCCCTCATCTATTATACTACTACTACACCTCCCCTCATCTATTATACTACTACTACACCTCCCCTCATCTATTATACTACTACACCTCCCCTCATCTATTATACTACTACACCTCCCCTCATCTATTATACTACTACTACACCTCCCCTCATCTATTATACTACTACTACTACACCTCCCCTCATCTATTTTACTACTACTACACCTCCACTCATCTATTATACTACTACTACACCTCCCCTCATCTATTATACTACTACTACACCTCCCCTCATCTATTATACTACTACTACACCTCCCCTCATCTATTATACTACTACTACTCCTCCCCTCATCTATTATACTACTACTACACCTCCCCTCATCTATTATACTACTACTACACCTCCCCTCATCTATTATACTACTACTACACCTCCCCTCATCTATTATACTACTACTACACCTCCCCTCATCTATTATACTACTACTACACCTCCCCTCATCTATTATACTACTACTACACCTCCCCTCATCTATTATACTACTACTACTACTACACCTCCCCTCATCTATTATACTACTACTACTACACCCCCATCTATTATACTACTACTACTACACCTCCCCTCATCTATTATACTACTACACCTCCCCTCATCTATTATACTACTACACCTCCCCTCATCTATTATACTACTACTACTACCACCTCCCTCATCTATTATACTAATACACCTTCCCCTCATCTATTATACTACTACTACACCTCCCCTCATCTATTATACTACTACTACACCTCCCCTCTATCCTATTATACTACTACTACACCTCCCCTCATCTATTATACTACTACTACACCTCCCCTCATCTATTATACTACTACACCTCCCCTCATCTATTATACTACTACACCTCCCCTCATCTATTATACTACTACTACACCTCCCCTCATCTATTATACTACTACTACTACACCTCCCCTCATCTATTATACTACTACTACACCTCCCCTCATCTATTATCACTACTCCACTCCCCTCATCTATTATACTACTACTACTTACACCTCCCTCACTATTATACTAGCTACTACACCTCCCCTCATCTATTATACTACTACTACACCTCCCCTCATCTACTTACTACTACACCTCCCCTCATCTATTATACTACTACTACACCTCCCCTCATCTATTATACTACTACTACACCTCCCCTCATCTATTATACTACTACTACACCTCCCCTCATCTATTATACTACTACTACACCTCCCCTCATCTATTATCTACTATACACCTCCCCTCATCTATTATTACTACTACAACCTCCCTCATCTATTATACTACTACTACTACATCCCTCATCTATTATACTACTACTACACCTCCCCTCATCTATTATACTACTACACCTCCCCTCATCTATTATACTACTACTACACCTCCCCTCATCTATTATACTACTACTACACCTCCCCTCATCTTTATCTACTACTACTGCCTCCCCTCATCTATTATACTACTACTACTACACCTCCCCTCATCTATTATACTACTACTACACCTCCCCTCATCTATTATACTACTACTACACCTCCCCTCATCTATTATACTACTACACCTCCCCTCATCTATTATACTACTACTACTACTACTACACCTCCCCTCATCTATTATACTACTACTACACCTCCCCTCATCTATTATACTACTACTACACCTCCCCTCATCTATTATACTACTACACCTCCCTCATCTATTATACTACTACACCTCCCCTCATCTATTATACTACTACACCTCCCCTCATCTATTATACTACTACTACACCTCCCCTCATCTATTATACTACTACACCTCCCCTCATCTATTATACTACTACACCTCCCCTCATCTATTATACTACTACTACACCTCCCCTCATCTATTATACTACTACTACACCTCCCCTCATCTATTATACTACTACTACACCTCCCCTCATCTATTATACTACTACTACTACACCTCCCCTCATCTATTATACTACTACACCTCCCCTCATCTATTATACTATTATAGATGTCTGATTATTATATCAGTGATGTCATCCAGGGGCAGGGCTGTGACTACCTCTCTATACACATGGTATACAGGGGGCGGGGCTGTGACTACCTCTATACACATAATATACAGGGGGCGGGGCTGTGACTACCTCTCTATACACTTGATATACAGGGGGTGGGGCTGTGACTACCTCTATACACATGATATACAGGGGGCGGGGCTGTGACTACCTCTCTATACACATGATATACAAGGGGCGGGGCTGTGACTACCTCTAGACACAGAATATACAGGGGGTGGGGCAGTGACTACCTCTATACACATGATATACAGGGGGCGGGGCTGTGACTACTTCTATACACAGAATATACAGGGGGCGGGGCTGTGACTACTTCTCTATACACATGATATACAGGGGGTGGGGCTGTGACTACTTCTATACACAGAATATACAGGGGGCGGGGCTGTGACTACCTCTCTATACACAGGATATACCGGGGGTGGGGCAGTGACTACCTCTGTATACACATTATATACAGGGGGCGGGGCTGTGACTACCTCTCTATACACTTGATATACAGGGGGCGGGGCTGTGACTACCTCTATACACAGAGGCGGAGCTGTGACTACTCTATACACAGGATAAACAGGGGGCTGGGCAGTGACTACCTCTCTATATACAGGGGGCGGGGCAGTGACTACCTCTATACACAGGATATACAGGGGGCGGGGCTGTGACTACCTCTCTATACACAGAATATACAGGGGGCGGGGCTGTGACATGTGACTACCTCTATATACAGGATATACAGGGGGCAGGGCTGTGACTACCTCTATACACATGATATACAGGGGGCGGGGCTGTGACTACCTCTCTATACACATGATATACAGGGGGCGGGGCTGTGACTACCTCTCTATACACATGATATACAGGGGGCGGGGCTGTGAGTACCTCTCTATACACATGATATACAGGGGGCGGGGCTGTGACTACCTCTATACACATGATATATAGGGGGCGGGGCTGTGACTACCTCTCTATACACATAATATACAGAGGGCGGGGCTGTGACAACCTTTCTATACACATGATATACAGGGGGCCGGGCTGTGACTACCTCTCTACACATGATATACAGGGGGCCGGGCTGTGACTACCTCTATATACACATGATATACAGGGGGCGGGGCTATGACTACCTCTATATACACATGATATACAGGGGGCGGGGCTGTGACTACCTCTATATACACAATATACAGGAAAACGGGGCAGGGCTGTGACTACCTCTCTATACACAATATACAGAGGGGGGGGCTGTGACTACCTATATATATGATATACAGGGGGCGGGGCTGTGACTACCTCTCTATACACAATATACGGGGGCGGGGCTGCGACTACCTCTCTACACATGATATGCAGGGGGCGGGGCTGTGACTACCTCTATACACAATATACAGGGGGCGGGGCTGTGACTACCTCTATACACAATATACATGGGGCGGGGCTGTGACTACCTCTATACACAGATTATACAGGGGGCGGGGCTGTGACTACCTCTCTATACACATATTATACAGGAGGCGGGGCTGTGACTACCTCTCTATACACACAATATACAGGGGGCGGGGCTGTTACTACCTCTATATACACATATACAGGGGGCGGGGCTGTGACTACCTCTCTATACACATGATATACAGGGGGCGGGGCTGTGACTACCTCTATACACAATATACAGGGGGCGGGGCTGTGACTACCTCTCTATACACATGATATACAGGGGACGGGGCTGTTACTACCTCTATATACACATATACAGGGGGCGGGGCTGTGACTACCTCTATACACATGATATACAGGGGGCGGGGCTGTGACTTCCTCTCTATACACATGATATACAGGGGGCGGGGCTGTGACTACCTCTATACACATGATATACAGGGGGCGGGGCTGTGACTACCTCTCTATACACATGATATACAGGGGGCGGGGCTGTGACTACCTCTCTATACACAGGATATACAGGGGGCGGGCTGTGACTTCCTCTCTATACACATGATATACAGGGGGCGGGGCTGTGACTACCTCTCTATACACATAATATACAGGGGGCGGGGCTGTTGCTACCTCTCTATACACATAATATAAAGGGGGAGGGGCTGTTACTACCTCTATATACACATATACAGGGGGCGGGGCTGTGACTACCTCTCTATACACAGGATATACAGGGGGCGGGGCTGTGACTTCCTCTCTATACACATGATATACAGGGGGCGGGGCTGTGACTACCTCTCCATACACATAATATACAGGGGGCGGGGGCTGTGACTACCTCTCTATACACATAATATACAGGGGGCGGGCTGTGACTACCTCTCTATACACTTGATATACAGGGGGCGGGGCTGTGACTACCTCTCTATACACATAATATACAGGGGGCGGGGGCTGTGACTACCTCTCTATACACATAATATACAGGGGGCGGGGCTGTGACTACCTCTCTATACACATAATATACAGGGGGCGGGGGCTGTGACTTCCTCTCTATACACATAATATACAGGGGGCGGGGCTGTGACTACCTCTCTATACACATAATATACAGGGGGCGGGGCTGTGACTGTCTCTCTAGAATACATGCTTCTCGTCTGATCCCAGGGCTATTATAATGAGGTGGCAGCTTATCCTGACACACTCTGTGCTGCTGTGGCCCGGCACTGGACAGGAGGAGGCAGGACGGGGGACAGGGTATCAGGAATCCTTTTATTTGTGTTTTAAAATATTTATTTTTTTCTTATAAAATGTCCGTGTTTGGCGGCGTCCTCGTCCTGGCCACAATTATTTACAGTTCAGTAAGAAAATATGAGCTCTGCGTGATAGAAAGCCCCTGCCCCGGGCAATTCATGTTGGGGTGGGGGTGCTGGCTGGGCCCCTGGAGCGTGGTCTCTGAAGATGGGGGATGAGGAGGTGGGAGCCCACCGCAGAGCCCTCAGTCACTGTCCGAGCCCACCGCCGCTGAGCCCTTCCTCTTCCTCTTTGTAGGCTTTGGCTTTGTATCTTCTTCCTCCTGGATGTGAACAGTAAGGGGTTAATGAGAACCCAAAATCAGACACCCCATCACCTGTAATACTCCCCCTGATCCCTCCCTGCAGGGCTGTAATACCCCCCCCCCCCTCCCGATCCCTCCCTGCAGGGCTGTAATACCCCCCCCCCCCCTCCCTGCAGGGCTGTAATACACCCCCCCCCCCCCCCCCGCCCCGACCCGCCCGATCCTCCCTGCAGGGCTGTAATACCCCCCCCCCCCCCCCCGATCCCTCCCTGCAGGGCTGTAATACCCCCCCCCCCCCCCGATCCCTCCCCTGCAGGGCTGTAATACTCCCCCCCCCCCCCCCGATCCCTCCCTGCAGGGCTGTAATACTCCCCCCCCCCCCCCCCGATCCCTCCCCTGCAGGGCTGTAATACTCCCCCCCCCCGACCCCTCCCTGCAGGGCTGTAATACCCCCGCTCCCCCCAATCCCTCCCCCCCCGATCCCTCCCCTGCAGGGCTGTAATACTCCCCTGATCCCTCCCTGCAGGGCTGTAATAGCCCCCCCCCCTCCCGATCCCTCCCTGCAGGGCTGTAATACCCCCCCCCCCCCGATCCCTCCTGCAGGGCTGTAATACCCACCACCCCCCCCCCGATCCCTCCCTGCAGGGCTGTAATACTCCCCCCGATCCCTCCCTGCAGGGCTGTAATACTCCCCCCCCCAATCCCTCCCTGCAGGGCTGTAATACTCCCCCCTGATCCCTCCCTGCAGGGCTGTAATACTCCCCCCCCCCAATCCCTCCCTGCAGGGCTGTAATACCCCCCCCCCTCCCGATCCCTCCCTGCAGGGCTGTAATACTCCCCCCTGATCCCTCCCCTGCAGGGCTGTAATACCCCCCCCCCCTCCCCCCGATCCCTCCCTGCAGGGCTGTAATACCCCCCCCCCCCCTCCCGATCCCTCCCTGCAGGGCTGTAATACTCCCCCCCCCCCGATCCCTCCCCTGCAGGGCTGTAATACCCCCCCCCCCCTCCCGATCCTCCCTGCAGGGCTGTAATACTCCCCCCTGATCCCTCCCCTGCAAGGCTGTAATACCCCCCCCCCCCTCCCGATCCCTCCCTGCAGGGCTGTAATACTCCCCCTGATCCCTCCCCTGCAGGGCTGTAATACCCCCCCTCCCCCCGATCCCTCCCTGCAGGGCTGTAATACCCCCCCCCCCTCCCGATCCCTCCCTGCAGGGCTGTAATACTCCCCCCCCCCCGATCCCTCCCCTGCAGGGCTGTAATAACCCCCCCCCCCTCCCAATCCCTCCCTGCAGGGCTGTAATACCCCCCCCCCCCAATCCCTCCCTGCAGGGCTGTAATACTCCCCCCCGATCCCTCCCTGCAGGGCTGTAATACTCCCCCCTGATCCCTCCCCTGCAGGGCTGTAATACTCCCCCCCGATCCCTCCCCTGCAGGGCTGTAATACTCCCCCCTGATCCCTCCCTGCAAGGCTGTAATACTCCCCCCTGATCCCTCCCTGCAGGGCTGTAATACTCCCCCCCCCCCAATCCCTCCCTGCAGGGCTGTAATACCCCCCCTCCCCCGATCCCTCCCCTGCAGGGCTGTAATACTCCCCCCCGATCCCTCCCTGCAGGGCTGTAATACTCCCCCCCGATCCCTCCCTGCAGGGCTGTAATACTCCCCCCCGATCCCTCCCTGCAGGGCTGTAATACTCCCCCCGATCCCTCCCTTGCAGGGCTGTACTACTCCCCCCCGATCCCTCCCCTGCAGGGCTGTAATACTCCCCCCCCCCCCCGATCCCTCCCCTGCAGGGCTGTAATACTCCCCCCCGATCCCTCCACTGCAGGGCTGTAATACTCCCCCCCCCGATCCCTCCACTGCAGGGCTGTAATACTCCCCCCCCCGATCCCTCCCCTGCAGGGCTGTAATACTCCCCCCCCCCGATCCGTCCCCTGCAGGGCTGTAATACTCCCCCCTGATCCCTCCCCTGCAGGGCTGTAATACTCCCCCCCCTCCCCCCCAATCCCTCCCCCCCCCCCGATCCCTCCCCTGCAGGGCTGTAATACTCCCCCCCGATCCCTCCCCTGCAGGGCTGTAATACTTCCCCCCCCCCCCCCCCGATCCCTCCCCTGCAGGGCTGTAATACTCCCCCCCCCCCCCCGATCCCTCCCCTGCAGGGCTGTAATACTCCCCCCCCCCCCCCCCGATCCCTCCCCTGCAGGGCTGTAATACTACTCCCCCCCCCCCCCCCCCCCCCCCCCGATCCCTCGCCTGCAGGGCTGTAATACTCCCCCCCCCTCCCCCGATCCCTCCCCTGCAGGGCTGTAATACTCCCCCCCTCCCCCCAATCCCTCCCCTGCAGGGCTGTAATACTCCCCCCCGATCCCTCCCCTGCAGGGCTGTAATACTCCCCCCCGATCCCTCCCCTGCAGGGCTGTAATACTTCCCCCCCCCCCCCGATCCCTCCCCTGCAGGGCTGTAATACTCCCCCTGATCCTTCCCTGCAGGGCTGTAATACTCATCCTGTTCCCCCTTCCCTTCAGATGTAATACTCCCCGTTTCCCCTTCCCTTCAGATGTAATACTCCCCGTTTCCCCTCTCTCCGTTCCCTCCTTGCTCAGCTGCAGAACTCAATCCCTTCTTGCAGTAGTACTCCTCCTCCCCTGGTTCCTTCCCCCTCGGCGGCAGTACTCCTCCTCCGATTCCTTTCCCCCTCAGCTGCAGTACTCCTCCCCTTGGTTCCTTCCCCCTGGGCTGCAATGCTCCTCCTCCCATTAATTCCTTCACCCTCGGCTGCAGTACTCCTCCTCCCCTTGGTTCCTTCCCCCTCGGCTGCAGTACTCCTCCTCCCCTTGGTTCCTTCCCCCTGGGCTGCAGTACTCCTCCTCCGCCCGATTCCTTTCCCCTCTGCTGCAGTACTCCTCCTCTTCTTGGTTCCTTCCCCCTGGGCTGCAGTACTCCTCCTCCGCCCGATTCCTTCCCCCTCGGATGCAGTGCTCCTCCTCTTCTTGGTTCCTTCCCCCTGGGCTGCAGTACTCCTCCTCCCCTTGGTTCCTTTCCCCTCTGCTGCAGTACTCCTCCTCCCCCCGGTTCCTTCCCCTGCTGCAGTACTCCTCCTCCCCTTGGTTCCTTCCCCCTTGGATGTACTCCTCCTCCCCTTGGTTCCTTTCCCCTCTGCTGCAGTAATCCTCCTCCCCTTGGTTCCTTTCCCCTCTGCTGCAGTACTCCTCCTCCCCCCGGTTCCTTCCCCCTCGGCTGCAGTACTCCTCCCCCTGGTTCCTTCCTCGGCTGTAGCACTCCCTTGCCCCCCTCGACTCTAATACTCACTGAGGCGCTGCTGGATGCGGACTCCTCCTCGGTGTTGGTAGGCTGTGCCGTGTTCTTCCTGCTGCGAGGACTAGTCATAGGCCCTTTTCGCCGGCTTTTGGGTGGTTTGGTGGAATCTTCGTACTCCTCAGCCAGAGAGAAAAGGTCACTGAACCTACACAGCAGAGAGAGCAGAAGGTCTATGGTCAGTGACCTCACTCCCAGGGGCGTAGCTAGGATTCATGGGGCCCCATAGCAAAAAACTGTATGGGGCCCCCCTCCCATATATCTATATCTATATCTATCTATCTATCTATCTATCTATCTATCTATCTATCTATCTATCTATCTATCTATCTATCTATCTATCTATCTATCTATCTATCTATCTATCTATCTATCTATCTATCTATCTATCTATCTATCTATCTATCTATCTATCTATCTATCTATCTATCTATCTATCTATCTATCTATCTATCTATCTATCTATCTATCTATCTATCTATCCATACATACATACACTCGGTGATGTGGCAAAAAAATTCTCTTGTGGCCAGAGGCAGAATCCTGTGTGCAGCCACAACAGTGACTGGCAGAAGAGAAAGCCAATGTCTGCTTGTTCTGTCCATCCACTGTATATAACTATAACAGCTGTATTAGGAGCCTCATGATTACTTACATAGGTTCAGGAGCAGGCTACCTTTTGCTTAACCCCTTATTTACTGCAGTGTGTAAGTGACCCAGTGTTCTCTTACATGCTGCAACACAAAGGGTTAATGCAGGAGACAATTAGCTCTCTCCTTGACCCCTGACTTCTGCAGGAGCTCAGAGGTCATCAGAGAGCTAATTGTCTTGAGCTTATATTAACCCTTTTTGTGTTGCAGCATGTAAGAGAACACTGGGTCACTTACACACTGCAGTACATAAGGGGTTAAGCAAAAGAACACAAGAGGCTCTTATCTTCCCTGGGCCCCCTCCCTCCATGGGCCCGATAGTAACCGCCTTCCCTGCCTCTATGGTAGTTATGCTACTGCTCACTCCATATACAGCCTAATTTATGGGGTACACTGGGAGCGGCACTTACTTCATCTTGTGTGCCTCGTCACAGCTGGCCTGGACATGCTGCAGGGCCTGTAAGATCGGCGTCTGGCTGAAAACTAAGAAAGAGACTATGATAAAGCAGTGAGAACACACAGCATGCAGTACCACCAAGATGCCACCAGGTGGCAGTAGAGCCCTACATTTACAGTCACATAACAGGGATGCAGATTGCAGTGGGCGGGGCCTGTGATGACAGGATCGGATACTCACAGTTCTGTTTGGTGTTGGACAAGTTGAGCCGCAGATTATCCAGATGCTCCAGAATCTGCTCCAAGGTCAACTGGGCGAGTTTACTGCTGGAGCTGCGGAGACTGAAAGAGGGAGATGGGGGGGATGAACACAAGAGCCACAGCTCCCCGACCCACCACCCCAACCCGCAACCACTGCCCTTAACAACATCCCAACCGCTGCCCTGCCCCACCACCCTAACCTCCAACCGCTGCCCTGCCCCACCACCCTAACCTCCAACCGCTGCCCTGCCCCACCACCCTAACCTCCAACCGCTGCCCTGCCCCACCACCCTAACCTCCAACCGCTGCCCTGCCCCACCACCCTAACCTGCAACCGCTGCTCTGCCCCACCACCCTAACCTCCGACCGCTGCCCTGCCCCACCACCCTAACCTCCAACCGCTGCCCTGCCCCACCACCCTAACCTCCAACCGCTGCCCTGCCCCACCACCCTAACCTCTAACCGCTGCCCTGCCCCACCACCCTAACCTCCAACCGCTGCCCTGCCCCACCACCCTAACCTCCAACCGCTGCCCTGCCCCACCACCCTAACCTCCAACCGCTGCCCTGCCCCACCACCCTAACCTCCAACCGCTGCCCTGCCCCACCACCCTAACCTCCAACCGCTGCCCTGCCCCACCACCCTAACCTCCAACCGCTGCCCTGCCCCACCACCCTAACCTGCAACCGCTGCTCTGCCCCACCACCCTAACCTGCAACCGCTGCCCTGCCCCACCGCCCTAACCTCCAACCGCTGCCCTGCCCCACCACCCTAACCTCCAACCGCTGCCCTGCCCAGCCACCCCCAACCTGCAACTGCTGCCCTGCCCCACCACCCTAACCTCCAACCGCTGCCCCACCACCCTAACCTCCAACCGCTGCCCTGCCCCACCACCCTAACCTCCAACCGCTGCCCTGCCCCACCACCCTAACCTCCAACCGCTGCCCTGCCCCACCACCCTAACCTCCAACCGCTGCCCTGCCCCACCACCCTAACCTCCAACCGCTGCCCTGCCCCACCACCCTAACCTGCAACCGCTGCCCTGCCCCACCACCCTAACCTCTAACCGCTGCCCTGCCCCACCACCCTAACCTCTAACCGCTGCCCTGCCCCACCACCCTAACCTCTAAACGCTGCCCTGCCCCACCACCCTAACCTCTAACCGCTGCCCTGCCCCACCACCCTAACCTCCAACCGCTGCCCTGCCCCACCACCCTAACCTCCAACCGCTGCCCTGCCCCACCACCCTAACCTCCAACCGCTGCCCTGCCCCACCACCCTAACCACTGCCCTGCCCCACCACCCTAACCTCTAAACGCTGCCCTGCCCCACCACCCTAACCTCCAACCGCTGCCCTGCCCCACCACCCTAACCTCCAACCGCTGCCCTGCCCCACCACCCTAACCTCCAACCGCTGCCCTGCCCCACCACCCTAACCACTGCCCTGCCCCACCACCCTAACCTGCAACCGCTGCCCTGCCCCACCACCCTAACCTCCAACCGCTGCCCTGCCCCACCACCCTAACCTCCAACCGCTGCCCTGCCCCACCACCCTAACCTCCAACCGCTGCCCTGCCCCACCACCCTAACCTCCAACCGCTGCCCTGCCCCACCACCCTAACCTCCAACCGCTGCCCTGCCCCACCACCCTAACCTGCAACCGCTGCCCTGCCCCACCACCCTAACCTCTAACCGCTGCCCTGCCCCACCACCCTAACCTCTAAACGCTGCCCTGCCCCACCACCCTAACCTCTAACTGCTGCCCTGCCCCACCACCCTAACCTCTAACCGCTGCCCTGCCCCACCACCCTAACCTCTAAACGCTGCCCTGCCCCACCACCCTAACCTCCAACCGCTGCCCTGCCCCACCACCCTAACCTCCAACCGCTGCCCTGCCCCACCACCCTAACCACTGCCCTGCCCCACCACCCTAACCTGCAACCGCTCCCCTGCCCCACCACCCTAACCTCCAACCGCTGCCCCACCACCCTAACCTCTAACCACTCCCCTGCCCCACCACCCTAACCTCTAACCGCTGCCCTGCCCCACCACCCTAACCACTCCCCTGCCCCACCATCCCAACCGCTGCCCTGCCCCACCACCCTAACCTCTAACCGCTGCCCTGCCCCACCACCCTAACCTGCAACCGCTGCCCTGCCCCACCACCCTAACCTGCAACCACTGCCCTGCCCCACCACCCTAACCTGCAACCACTGCCCTGCCCCACCACCCTAACCTGCAACCACTGCCCTGCCCCACCACCCTAACCTGCAACCGCTGCCCTGCCCCACCACCCTAACCTCTAACCGCTGCCCTGCCCCACCACCCTAACCTCCAACCGCTGCCCTGCCCCACCACCCTAACCTCTAACCGCTGCCCTGCCCCACCACCCTAACCACTCCCCTGCCCCACCATCCCAACTGCTGCCCTGCCCCATCACCCTAACCACTTCCGTGCCCCACCACCCTAACCTCCAACCACTGCCCTGCCCCACCACCCTAACCTCTAACCGCTGCCCTGCCCCACCACCCTAACCTCTAACTGCTGCCCTGCCCCACCACCCTAACCTGCAACCGCTGCCCTGCCCCACCACCCTAACCTCCAACCGCTGCCCTGCCCCACCACCCTAACCTCTAACCGCTGCCCTGCCCCACCACCCTAACCTCCAACCGCTGCCCTGCCCCACCACCCTAACCTCCAACCGCTGCCCTGCCCCACCACCCTAACCTGCAACCACTGCCCTGCCCCACCACCCTAACCACTGCCCTGCCCCACCACCCTAACCTGCAACCGCTGCCCTGCCCCACCACCCTAACCTGCAACCACTGCCCTGCCCCACCACCCTAACCTCTAACCGCTGCCCTGCCCCACCACCCTAACCACTTCCGTGCCCCACCATCCCAACCGCTGCCCTGCCCCACCACCCCAGCCCGCAACTGTTCCCTTGCCTCCCACCCCGACCTGCAACAGCTCCCCTGCCCTGCCACCCAGCCTACAAGCGCTCCTGTGCCCCGCCACCCCTGACCTGCAACTGCTCCCCCACCCCCGTGACTCCTGGCTATGTTAGATGTGAATGTTTCTGGCCGCGTCTGTGGGGGCTCGGCTGCTCTCCCGGACCTTGTGACAGCTCTTCAGTGTCGGAGCCTCGGGCCTCTTTCTTATCTGGGTCACAGAGGGCTTGGGGGACAAGATATTGGGGGGGGAGGGGGCAGCTGGGTAAGGACTGTAGGTCACATGATGAGAGGATGACCACCCGGGCCGGCTCACCTCTGCCTCTTACGGGGGAGGCTGTTGTTCTTGATCAGCAGGGACTTGATGTGCTCGGCCAGGGGGTCATCGTGCTTCAGGCACCAGTGACGCAGGATGCTGGTGGTGAACTGGTCATCAGGGTGGTACGGGCGGCTCAGCACCATCTTCACCATCTCTTCTGTAGGCCTGTAGGGGGAGCAGCGAGCGGTCAGGGGGGAAACACACAGCCAATGGAGCAGCCCTTCTACCTGTACTGCCCCTCCCCTCTCACCCCTCTACCTGTACTGCCCCTCCCCTCTCACCCCTCTACCTGTACTGCCCCTCCCCTCTCACCCCTCTACCTGTACTGCCCCTCCCCTCTCACCCCTCTACCTGTACTGCCCCTCCCCTCTCACCCCTCTACCTGTACTGCCCCCTCTCACCCCTCTACCTGTACTGCCCCTCCCCTCTCACCCCTCTACCTGTACTGCCCCTCCCCTCTCACCCCTCTACCTGTACTGCCCCTCCCCTCTCACCCCTCTACCTGTACTGCCCTCCCTCTCACCCTCTACGTACTGCCTCCTTCCTTACCTGTACTGCCCCTCCCCTCTCACCCCTCTACCTGTACTGCCCCTCCCCTCTCACCCCTCTACCTGTACTGCCCCTCCCCTCTACCTGTACTGCCCCCTCTCACCCCTCTACCTGTACTGCCCCTCCCCTCTCACCCCTCTACCTGTACTGCCCCCTCTCACCCCTCTACCTGTACTGCCCCTCCCCTCTCACCCCTCTACCTGTACTGCCCCTCCCCTCTCACCCCTCTACCTGTACTGCCCCTCCCCTCTCACTCTTCTACCTGTACTGCCCCTCCCCTCTCACCCCTCTACCTGTACTGCCCCCCCTCTTCAGAGAGATAAGAGTCCTGGAGACTACTGATTACTGTGCCACTAATAATCACGTGTGCCGCTCTGTCCGACACCGCCGGTGGGGGGAGTGTTCATGGCTGCCACCGTACAGCACCACCACCCACAGACAGCGTCCGCAACACCTCCGCCCCCGTACAGCGCCCGCAACACCCCCGTACATCGCACGCAACACCCCCGCCCAGTGCCCGCATCACCACCGCCACCGTACAGCATCTGCAACACCATCGCCCCTGTACAGCGCCCGCAACACCCCCGCCCCCGGACAGCGCCCGCAACACCCCCGCCCCCGGACAGCGCCCGCAACACCCCCGCCCCCGGACAGCGCCCGCAACACCGCCGCCCCTGTACATCGCCCGCAACACCCCCGTACATCGCCCGCAACACCCCCGCCCCCGTACAGTGCCCGCAACACCCCCGCAAAGCGCCCGCAACACCCCCGCCCCCGTACATCGCCCGCAACACCCACGCCCCCTTACAGCGCCCGCAACACCGCCGCCCTCGTACAGCGCCCGCAAAGCCCCCGTACAGTGCCCGCAACACCCCCGCCCCCGTACAGCACCCGCAACACCCCCGCTCTCGTACAGTGCCCGCAACACCCCCGTACAGCACCCGCAACACCCCCGCTCTCGTACAGTGCCCGCAACACCCCCGCCCCCGTACAGTGCCCGCAACAACTCCCGCCCCCGTACAGTGCCCGCAACAACTCCCGCCCCCGTACAGTGCCCGCAACAACTCCCGCCCCCGTACAGCACCCGCAACACCCCCGCCCCCGTACAGCGCCCGCAACACCCCCGCCACCGTACAGCGCCGTGAACATCAACGCGTGGCATGGCGCTCCCTTATGGACAGGCAGGTGCAGGATTACTCACTTCTCTCGTCTCAGCTGGAGGAGCAGACAGGATAAAGCCTCCGGGTGCTCTGGAAGAAGAAGAAGGTGTCACAGACAATATGGCTAAGCAGAGCCCGCTGCGCCCGTCACCCCATGGCACAGAGCCCGCTGCGCCCGTCACCCCATGGCACAGAGCCCACTGCGCCCGTCACCCCATGGCACAGAGCCCGCTGCGCCCGTCACCCCATGGCACAGAGCCCCCTGCGCCCGTCACCCCATGGCACAGAGCCCACTGCGCCCGTCACCCCATGGCACAGAGCCCCCTGCGCCCGTCACCCCATGGCACAGAGCCCGCTGCGCCCGTCACCCCATGGCACAGAGCCCCCTGCGCCCGTCACCCCATGGCACAGAGCCCCCTGCGCCCGTCACCCCATGGCACAGAGCCCGCTGCGCCCGTCACCCCATGGCACAGAGCCCCCTGCGCCCGTCACCCCATGGCACCTCACCTTTATACTTCAGATGCTGGAGAATAGGGATTATAGTCTCCAGGGGAACATTGTGGGCGAGGAAGAGCTGCCATGTGCAATACTGCTCAAAGGTCTCCCACTCCAGGCTCTGAACTGCAACACAACATGGGGGGCACTTACTTCTCCACACCCTCTCCATAGCCCACATATACCCACCCTCACCCGCCAACCATCCACTCACTCAGGATATTCAGCACAGAGTCCTTCCGGAACATCACCAGGTTCCCCATCATGACGTGACACACCAGCTCCTGCAACTGAAGAGAGAGACGGAACGGATGTAGAAGCGGCAGCACCCGCAGCACCATTACATCGCCCTGAGGAGACTGCCCCAGAGGAGGACGCCGCCCCCAGAGGAGGAGACTGCCCCAGAGGAGGACGCCGCCCCCAGAGGAGGAGACTGCCCCAGAGGAGGAGACTGCCCCAGAGGAGGAGACTGCCCCAGAGGAGGACGCCACCCCCAGAGGAGGACGCCACCCCCAGAGGAGGACGCCACCCCCAGAGGAGGACGCCACCCCCAGAGGAGGACGCCACCCCCAGAGGAGGACGCCACCCCCAGAGGAGGACGCCACCCCCAGAGGAGGACGCCACCCCCAGAGGAGGACGCCACCCCCAGAGGAGGACGCCACCCCCAGAGGAGGAGACTGCCCCAGAGGAGGACGCCTGCCCCAGAGGAGGACGCCACCCCCAGAGGAGGAGACTGCCCCAGAGGAGGAGACTGCCCCAGAGGAGGACGCCACCCCCAGAGGTGGAGGACGCCACCCCCAGAGGTGGAGGACGCCACCCCCAGAGGTGGAGGACGCCACCCCCAGAGGTGGAGGACGCCACCCCCAGAGGAGGAAACTGCCCCAGAGGAGGACGCCGCCCCGAGAGGAGGAGACTGCCCCAGAGGAGGACGCCGCCCCGAGAGGAGGAGACTGCCCCAGAGGAGGAGACTGCCCCAGAGGAGGAGACTGCCCCAGAGGAGGACGCCTGCCCCAGAGGAGGACGCCACCCCCAGAGGAGGACGCCACCCCCAGAGGAGGAGACTGCCCCAGAGGAGGACGCCACCCCAGAGGAGGAGACTGCCCCAGAGGAGGACGCCACCCCAGAGGAGGACGCCACCCCCAGAGGAGGAGACTGCCCCAGAGGTGGAGGACGCCACCCCCAGAGGAGGACGCCACCCCCAGAGGTGGAGGACGCCACCCCCAGAGGAGGAGGACGCCCCCGGAGGAGCAGAGTGCCCCAGAGGACGACGCCCCCGGAGGAGCAGAGTGCCCCAGAGGGCGACGCCCCCGGAGGAGCAGAGTGCCCCAGAGGGCGACGCCCCCGGAGGAGCAGAGTGCCCCAGAGGACGACGCCCCCGGAGGAGCAGAGTGCCCCAGAGGACGACGCCCCCGGAGGAGGAGAGCGCCCCAGAGGACGACGCCCCCGGAGGAGCAGAGTGCCCCAGAGGACGACGCCCCCGGAGGAGCAGAGTGCCCCAGAGGACGACGCCCCCGGAGGAGCAGAGCGCCCCAGAGGACGACGCCCCCGGAGGAGCAGAGCGCCCCAGAGGACGACGCCCCCGGAGGAGGAGAGCGCCCCAGAGGACGACGCCCCCGGAGGAGGAGAGCGCCCCAGAGGACGACGCCCCCGGAGGAGGAGAGCGCCCCAGAGGACGACGCCCCCGGAGGAGGAGAGCGCCCCAGAGGACGACGCCCCCGGAGGAGGAGAGCGCCCCAGAGGACGACGCCCCCGGAGGAGGAGAGCGCCCCAGAGGACGACGCCCCCGGAGGAGGAGAGCGCCCCAGAGGACGACGCCCCCGGAGGAGGAGAGCGCCCCAGAGGACGACGCCCCCGGAGGAGGAGAGCGCCCCAGAGGACGACGCCCCCGGAGGAGGAGAGCGCCCCAGAGGACGACGCCCCCGGAGGAGGAGAGCGCCCCAGAGGACGACGCCCCCGGAGGAGGAGAGCGCCCCAGAGGACGACGCCCCCGGAGGAGGAGAGCGCCCCAGAGGACGACGCCCCCGGAGGAGGAGAGCGCCCCAGAGGACGACGCCCCCGAGGGAGCAGAGTGCCCCAGAGGACGACGCCCCCGGAGGAGGAGAGTGGCCCAGAGGACGACGCCCCCGGAGGAGGAGAGTGGCCCAGAGGACGACGCCCCCGGAGGAGACTGCCCCAGAGGAGGACGCCGTGCCTGGAGGAGGAGACTGCCCCAGAGGAGGAGGACGCCGCCCTCAGAGGAGGAGACTGCCCCAGAGGAGGAGGAGACTGCCCCAGAGGAGGAGGAGACTGCCCCAGAGGAGGAGGACGCCGACCCCGAGGAGGAGGACGCTGCCCCCGAGGAGGAGACTGCCCCAGAGGAGGACGCCACCCCCGGAGGAGAAGACTGCCCCAGAGGAGGACGCCGCCCCTAGGAGGAGCAGACTGCCCTAGAGGACGACGCCACCCCCGGAAGAGAAGACTGCCCCAGAAGAGGACGCCGCCGCCCCTGGAGGAGAAGACTGCCCCAGAGGAGAACGCCGCCTCCCCTGGAGGAGAAGACTGCCCCAGAAGAGGACGCCGCCACGCCTGGAGGAGAAGACTGCCCCAGAAGAGAACGCCGCCTCCCCTGGAGGAGAAGACTGCCCCAGAAGAGGACGCCGCCACCCCTGATGGAGGAGACTTCTCCAGAAGAGGAAACTACCCCAGAGGAGGACGCAGTCCCCGGAGAAGGGGACTGCCCCAGAGGAGGATGCTACCCTCAAGGAGACAGCCCCTGAAGGCTGACACCCCTCCGCCAGAACACTGCACCAGAGAAGAACTTCCCCGCCAGGACACCGCCCCTGACCCTGCTGGCACAGTGCCAGGATACCGCCCTCTGGAGGAGAAGGCCCTCATCAGGACACCAACCCTGAGAGGCTGCTCCCTGCTCACACAATGCCAGGACACCACCCCCACGGAGACAGCCCCTGGAGGCCACCCTGGCAGACATCATGTAATAGATGAGAACAGTTTCTAGTTTTCCCTTTACTGGAGGAAAAGAATTCCCCTCACACACCGGGGCCATAAGGTAGAACAGAACAGCGGATGCTACCTGGGCGGAGTCAATGACAGCGACAATCATATTGAGCAGCTCCCCACTTCGGAGCGTTTCATCTGGGAACTGAAGAGAAGAGAGAGTAAGACCGACATTAAAGCACAAAAGCACCGCCCCGACCAAAGGTACTCCACCCACACCAGAAGCACCGCCCCAACCAAAGCTACTCCAACCACCCAAGGCACTGCCCTGACCCAAGCTACTCCACCCACCCCAGAGGCACCACCCCCACCAAAACTACTCCACCTACACCAGAAGCACCGCCCCTACCAAAGCTACTCCACCCACCCGAGGCACCGCCCCCACCCAAGTTACTCCACCCCAGAGGCACTGCCCTGACCCAAGCTACTCCACCCACCCCAGAGGCACCACCCCCACCAAAGCTACTCCACCTTCACCAGAAGCACCGCCCCTACCAAAGCTACTCCACCCACCAGAAGCACCACCCCCACCCAAGCTACTCTACCCCCACCCAAGCTACTCCACCCACACCAGAAGCACCGTCCCCACCCAAACTACTCCACCCCCACCCAAGCTACTCCACCCACACCAAAAGCACTGCCCTAACAAAAGCTACTCCACCCACCCCAAAGGGCCCACCTCTTACCAAAATTACTCCACCCAACCCAGAGGTACTGCCCACCACAGCTGCTCCACCCACCTCAAAAGCACCTCCCACCACAGCTGCTCCACTCAATCCCAAAGCACCGCCCACCACAGCTACTCCACCCACATATCTGCTCCTCCCAGCCTCTCACCTCACTATATATGGAGGGCGTCAGGTAGCAGAGCAGCCGCACGTCATCCTCCTGGCACGCCTTCATGTCCATCATCAGACAGGTGTGGAGATCCCCCAGCTGGGTGGCCTGAGCAAACGACTCGTACAGGTTCATCTTCCCGGCTGCCGCTTTACTGGAATCAGAGGGTGAGAGGTTTAACACCCTGATGATGGAGGGCCCGGGGGTTATGTGATTGAGGAACACCGGCCCCCCTGTGAGGGGGAGGGGCAGTTTAGACGTGGCCCACGTCTCCAGGTTGGCACTGTCCTCCGCAGATTAAAAAAAGGACAGGAAACTGGACCGGACGGAGGGTAGGAGAGCGCAGCTCTGGATGATAATTAATGGGCGTTAATGAGACGACCGGACAGAGAACGGGGACTGGAGGTTATTAAGCAGGATGAGCGCGGTAATGAGGTAAACATCCCGGGCAGGGGAGAGGGGACTGGCCCCGACCGCAGGTGCATGGTGCCCCCTCCAGCCCAGGACACTACACATCTATACACACCAAATCCTACCCAGAGGCCGACCACAGGTGCATGGTGCCCCCTCCAGCCCAGGACACTACACATCAAATCCTACCCAGACAGAGGCCGACCACAGGTGCATGGTGCCCCCTCCACCATCACACGCAGCAGTGCCCGCTCACCCACCCACCATGCCCGGCTGATTATACATGTATGATAGATCGGGGCTGCAGCGCCTCACCTGGCCTTCAGGTAGTACAGCAGGTGGTAGCCGATCTTCGGCTGCTTCTGGTAGAGCTCGGAGAGCAGGTCGAGCAGCAGAGAGAAGCCATTGCTGTCCTCCTGCATCTGGATCAGGTTCCTGGAAGGAGAGAGGTATCAGCAGCTGCCATGACCTCTGCCATGACAGCTACAGGGAGGGAGCGGTGACTAACCTGAATATAAGGTAGAGGGGCTTCCCCACAGACTCCTCCAAAGACCTGCCGATAAGTACAGGACAGTCAGTGACCACAGGGATCAGTCAGGACAGTCAGTGACCACAGGGATCAGTCAGGACAATCAGTGACCACAGGGATCAGTCAGGACAGTCTGTGACCACAGGGATCAGTCAGGACAGTCTGTGACCACAGGGATCAGTCAGGGCAGTCTGTGACCACAGGGATCAGTCAGGACAGTCAGTGACCACAGGGATCAGTCAGGACAGTCTGTGACCACAGGGATCAGTCAGGACAGTCTGTGACCACAGGGATCAGTCAGGACAGTCTGTGACCACAGGGATCAGTCAGGACAGTCTGTGACCACAGGGATCAGTCAGGACAGTCTGTGACCACAGGGATCAGTCAGGACAGTCTGTGACCACAGGGATCAGTCAGGACAGTCGGTGACCAAAGGGATCAGTCAGGACAGTCGGTGACCACAGGGATCAGTCAGGACAGTCGGTGACCACAGGGATCAGTCGGTGACCACAGGGATCAGTCAGGACAGTCAGTGACCATAGGGATCAGTAATGATCAGCGTCAGCGCTCACTTACTCTTCTGTGATCTCCTCCGGCAGGACCTCACCCCGAAAATGTCCCTTAAATAATTCCTGGAGACAGGAGGCCAGCACCGACAGCTGCTCCGAGTCAAAGTCATCCTGTTCGGGGGAAGGGAGAGGGGTGACAGCGGCCGCCATGACGTCATCACATCCGCAACGCATCATCAGACCACACTCACCTCCAGGATCTGCTCCACAATGTCCTGCATCAGCTCACACTGCGACTCCATGTCACTGCAAGACAAAGACCCCCATCAGTGAGGAGATACGGGGTACACAGCCCCCCCCAACACAGAGACCCCCATCAGCGGGGAGATACGGGGTACACATCCCCCCCAACACAAAGACCCCCATCAGAGGGGAGATACGGGGTACACATCCTCCCCAACACAAAGACCCCCATCAGAGGGGAGATACGGGGTACACATCCTCCCCAACACAAAGACCCCCATCAGCCGGAAGATACGGGGTACACAGCCCCCCCCCAACACAAAGACCCCCATCAGCCAGAAGATACGGGGTACACAGCCCCCCCCCAACACAAAGACCCCCATCAGCCAGAAGATACGGGGTACACAGCCCCCCCCCAACACAAAGACCCCCATCAGCCAGAAGATACGGGGTACATAGCTGCCCCCCCCAAACACAGAGACCCCCATCAGCCGGAAGATACGGGGTACACAGCCCCCCCCCAACACAAAGACCCCCATCAGCGGGGAGATACAGGGTACACAGCCGCCCCCTTAACACAAAGACCCCCATCAGCCGGAAGATACGGGGTACACAGCCCCCCCCCCCAACACAAAGACCCCCATCACCTGGAAGATACGGGGTAAACACACCCCCAACACAGAGACCCCCCATCAGCGGGGAGATACGGGGTACACAGCCCCCCCCAACACAAAGACCCTCCCCCCTGAGGGCGCACACAGAGCCCCTCCCCCCTGAGGGCGCACACAGAGCCCCTCCCCCCTGAGGGCGCACACAGAGCCCCTCCCCCCTGAGGGCGCACACGGAGCCCCTCCCCCCTGAGGGCGCACACGGAGCCCCTCCCCCCTGAGGGCGCACACGGAGCCCCTCCCCCCTGAGGGCGCACACAGAGCCCCTCCCCCCTGAGGGCGCACACAGAGCCCCTCCTCCCTGAGGGCGCACACAGAGCCGCTCCCCCCTGAGGGCACACACAGAGCCCCTCTCCCCTAAGGGCGCACACAGAGCCCCTCCCCCCTAAGGGCGCACACAGAGCCCCTCCCCCCTAAGGGCGCACACAGAGCCCCTCCCCCCTAAGGGCGCACACAGAGCCCCTCCCCCCTAAGGGCGCACACAGAGCCCCTCCCCCTGACAGCGGACATACCTCTCCTTCTGCAGAGCCACCACCTTGTCCCTGAGCGGCTCCTCCAGCTGCTCCAGATACGGAGTGATGTCCACCGGC
Source organism: Dendropsophus ebraccatus (assembly GCF_027789765.1). Lineage (NCBI taxonomy): Eukaryota > Metazoa > Chordata > Amphibia > Anura > Hylidae > Dendropsophus > Dendropsophus ebraccatus. The sequence continues at coordinate 5,456,274 of NC_091466.1, read as the reverse complement.
TCCTCTATGATCGGCTCCTTGATGGGGTGGAAGCGGAACTCCCTCTTCTTCCCTGTAGAGTGGAGATGATACGGTTTGGAGGTCTCAGACGTCTCCCTCAGCATTGACCCCTCCCCCTCCATCCTGGCAGCCGATCCCCTCTCCTCTTCTTTCTGTGATGGCGCGCTTTGTTTGACCACTTTCACTGCTGAAGAGCATCAACACCAAGTCATAAGAGTCAAAAGTCTGGGGTCTATTATGGGCTCTGGGGACTATCCTCAGGGGTGGGGGAGGGCTCCTCACCAGTATTACACACGGGGACTATCCTCAGGGGTGGGGGAGGGCTCCTCACCATTACTACACACGGGGAATATCCTCAGGGGCGGGGAGGGCTCCTCACCATTATTACACACGGGGACTATCCTCAGGGGCGGGGAGGGCTCCTCACCATTATTACACACGGGGACTATCCTCAGGGGCGGGGAGGGCTCCTCACCAGTATTACACACGGGGACTATCCTCAGGGGCGGGGAGGGCTCCTCACCAGTATTACACACGGGGACTATCCTCAGGGGCGGGGAGGGCTCCTCACCATTACTACACACGGGGACTATCCTCAGGGGCGGGGGAGGGCTCCTCACCATTACTACACACGGGGACTATCCTCAGGGGCGGGGGAGGGCTCCTCACCATTACTACACACGGGGACTATCCTCAGGGGCGGGGGAGGGCTCCTCACCATTACTACACACGGGGACTATCCTCAGGGGCGGGGGAGGGCTCCTCACCAGTATTACACACGGGGACTATCCTCAGGGGCGGGGAGGGCTCCTCACCATTACTACACACGGGGACTATCCTCAGGGACGGGGAGGGCTCCTCACCAGTATTACACACGGGGACTATCCTCAGGGGTGGGGGAGGGCTCCTCATCAGTATTACACACGGGGACTATCCTCAGGGGCGGGGAGGGCTCCTTACCATTACTACACACGGGGACTATCCTCAGGGGCGGGGAGGGCTCCTCACCATTACTACACACGGGGACTATCCTCAGGGGCGGGGAGGGCTCCTCACCAGTCACCATTATTACACACGGGGACTATCCTCAGGGGCGGGGAGGGCTCCTCACCATTATTACACACGGGGACTATCCTCAGGGGTGGGGGAGGGCTCCTCACCATTACTACACACGGGGAATATCCTCAGGGGCGGGGGAGGGCTCCTCACCATTACTACACACGGGGACTATCCTCAGGGGCGGGGAGGGCTCCTCACCATTATTACACACGGGGACTATCCTCAGGGGTGGGGGAGGGCTCCTCACCAGTATTACACACGGGGACTATCCTCAGGGGTGGGGGAGGGCTCCTCACCAGTATTACACACGGGGACTATCCTCAGGGGTGGGGGAGGGCTCCTCACCATTACTACACACGGGGAATATCCTCAGGGGCGGGGGAGGGCTCCTCACCATTACTACACACGGGGACTATCCTCAGGGGCGGGGAGGGCTCCTCACCAGTATTACACACGGGGACTATCTCAGGGGAGGGCTCCTCACCATTACTACACACGGGGACTATCCTCAGGGGCGGGGAGGGCTCCTCACCATTATTACACACGGGGACTATCCTCAGGGGCGGGGAGGGCTCCTCACCAGTCACCATTATTACACACGGGGACTATCCTCAGGGGCAGGGAGGGCTCCTCACCATTATTACACACGGGGACTATCCTCAGGGGCGGGGGAGGGCTCCTCACCATTACTACACACGGGGACTATCCTCAGGGGCGGGGAGGGCTCCTCACCATTATTACACACGGGGACTATCCTCAGGGGCGGGGAGGGCTCCTCACCAGTATTACACACGGGGACTATCCTCAGGGGCGGGGGAGGGCTCCTCACCAGTATTACACACAGGGACTATCCTCAGGGGCGGGGAGGGCTCCTCACCAGTATTACACACGGGGACTATCCTCAGGGGCGGGGGAGGGCTCCTCACCATTACTACACACGGGGACTATCCTCAGGGGCGGGGAGGGCTCCTCACCATTGTCTGCAGCTTTACTGTTCATCTCTTCATCGTCATCACTGAACGCAGCCTCCGCGTTGTCGTAGCAGCTCTCATCCTTGTCTGTAAGACTGCTGTCCATCTCCATGGAGACGGGCTCCTCGGCCTTAACTGGTTAGAGCAATGAGAGCGTTATGTGACACATGTCCGTGCACTACACCATTATATTACTATATTATTGTATCAGTGACATCATTTAGGGGGCGGGGCTCTAACAACCTCCCTATACACAGGATATACAGGGGGCGGGGCTGTAACAACCTCCCTATACACAGGATATACAGGGGGCGGGGCTGTGACTACCTCTATACACATGATGTAATACAGGGGGCGGGGCGGTGACTACCTCTCTATATACAGGGGGCGGGGCTGTGACTACCTCTATATACAGGGGCGGGGCCATTACTACCTCTGTATACAGGGGGCGGGGCTGTGACTACCTCTCTATATACAGGGGGCGGGGCTGTGACTACCTCTATATACAGGGGCGGGGCCATTACTACCTCTGTATACAGGGGGCGGGGCTGTGACTACCTCTCTATATACAGGGGGCAGGGCTGTGACTACCTCTCTATATACAGGGGGCAGGGCTGTGGCTACCTCTCTATATACAGGGGGCGGGGCTGTGACTACCTCTCTATATACAGGGGGCGGGGCTGTGACTACCTCTCTATATACAGGGGGCGGGGCTGTGACTACCTCTCTATATACAGGGGGCGGGGCTGTGACTACCTCTCTATATAAAGGGGGCGGGGCTGTGACTACCTCTCTATATACAGGGGGCGGGGCTGTGACTACCTCTCTATATACAGGGGGCGGGGCTGTGACTACCTCTCTATATACAGGGGGCGGGGCTGTGACTACCTCTCTATATAAAGGGGGCGGGGCTGTGACTACCTCTCTATATACAGGGGGCGGGGCTGTGACTACCTCTCTATATACAGGGGGCGGGGCTGTGACTACCTCTCTATATACAGGGGGCGGGGCTGTGACTACCTCTCTATATACAGGGGGCGGGGCTGTGACTACCTCTCTATATACAGGGGGCGGGGCTGTGGCCTGTATTAGGTGTGTGGAGGTGGCAGCAGAGTTATTATAGCTGTATTACACATGGGGGGGGGGGGGGGAGACACTCAGTACTCGGCTGTTTCCCACAATGTAATGATGATTACTGCAATGAGTAGAGATAATGATCCCCCAGAGGGAGAGGACGAGACACGAGATGGGGGAAGCAATCAGAGACAGGACTATCATGGATGACAGACTGCAGGGCAGAGGCTACAGGGCAGAGGCTACAGGGCAGAGGCTACAGGGCAGAGGCTACAGGGCAGAGGCTACAGGGCAGAGGCTACAGGGCAGAGGCTACAGGGCAGAGGCTGCAGCGCAGAGGCTGCAGGGCAGAGGCTACAGGGCAGAGGCTACAGCGCAGAGGCTGCAGGGCAGAGGCTGCAGGGCAGAGGCTACAGGGCAGAGGCTACAGGGCAGAGGCTACAGGGCAGAGGCTACAGGGCAGAGGCTACAGGGCAGAGGCTACAGGGCAGAGGCTGCAGCGCAGAGGCTGCAGGGCAGAGGCTGCAGGGCAGAGGCTACAGCGCAGAGGCTACAGCGCAGAGGCTGCAGCGCAGAGGCTGCAGCGCAGAGGCTGCAGGGCAGAGGCTACAGGGCAGAGGCTACAGGGCAGAGACTACAGCGCACAGGCTACAGCGCACAGGCCACAGCGCACAGGCCGCAGCGCACAGGCTGCAGGGCAGAGGCTACAGCGCAGAGACTACAGGGCAGAGGCTACAGGGCAGAGGCTACAGGGCAGAGGCTACAGCACAGAGGCTGCAGGGCAGAGGCTGCAGGGCAGAGGCTACAGGGCAGAGGCTGCAGGGCAGAGGCTGTAGGGCAGAGGCTACAGGGCAGAGGCTACAGGGCAGAGGCTGCAGGGCAGAGGCTACAGGGCAGAGGCTGCAGGGCAGAGGCTGCAGGGCAGAGGCTACAGGACAGAGGCTACAGGGCAGAGACTGCAGGGCAGAGACTGCAGGGCAGCAGATTAGACTGCCTTAAGAAAGGAGTGATTAAAGAAAACTGTCAGACATTAGAGTGCAGAGAGAGACAGGCAGGAGATTGGGGAAGAGGAGAGTATCAAAGTCCAGAGACGAGGCCGGAGAGACAGACCGCCACATACTCACGTGCTGCCCTTACTTTCTGAGGCTGGAGACGGCAGGTTACAGAACTCCGGGAACTTCTCTCTCAGCATCGACCTCAGTTCCTTGTCCAGTTTGGGATTATGGAACAACGGAGCGAGATGTCTGCACAAAGGAAGAGTGAGAGCGGTCACACACCTCCACACATAGGGGCGGTATTATAGTAGTTATATCCCTGTATATAGCAGTATTATAGTAGTTATATCCCTGTATATAGGGGGCAGTATTATAGTAGTTATATCCCTGTATATAGGGGGCAGTATTATAGTAGTTATATTCCTGTATATAGGAGCAGTATTATAGTAGTTATATCCCTGTATATAGGGAGCGGTATTATAGTAGTATATTCCTGTATATAGGAGCAGTATTATAGTAGTTATATTCTTGTATATAGGAGCAGTATTATAGTAGTTATATTCCTGTATATAGGGGCAGTATAATAGTAGTTATATCCCTGTATATAGGAGCAGTATTATAGTAGTTATATTCCTGTATATAGGGGGCAGTATTATAGTAGTTATATTCCTGTATATAGGAGCAGTATTATAGTAGTTATATTCCTGTATATAGGGGACAGTATTATAGTAGTTATATTCTTGTATATAGGAGCAGTATTATAGTAGTATATTCCTGTATATAGGAGCAGTATTATAGTAGTTATATTCCTGTATATAGGGGCAGTATTATAGTAGTTATATTCCTGTATATAGGGGGCAGTATTATAGTAGTTATATTCCTGTATGCAGGAGCAGTATTATAGTAGTTATATCCCTGTATATAGGGAGCAGTATTATAGTAGTATATTCCTGTATATAGGGGCAGTATTATAGTAGTTATATCCCTGTATATAGCAGTATTATAGTAGTTATATCCCTGTATATAGGGGGCAGTATTATAGTAGTTATATCCCTGTATATAGGAGCAGTATTATAGTAGTTATATTCCTGTATATAGGGGGCAGTATTATAGTAGTTATATTCCTGTATATAGGAGGCAGTATTATAGTAGTTATATTCCTGTATATAGGAGGCAGTATTATAGTAGTTATATCCCTGTATATAGGAGCAGTATTATAGTAGTTATATTCCTGTATATAGGAGCAATATTATAGTAGTTATATCCCTGTATATAGGGGGCAGTATTATAGTAGTTATATCCCTGTATATAGGGAGCAGTATTACATTAGTTATATCCCTGTATATAGGAGCAGTATTATAGCAGTTATATTCCTGTATATAGGAGCAGTATTATAGTAGTTATATTCTTGTATATAGGAGCAGTATTATAGTAGTTATATCCCTGTATATAGGGGGAAGTATTATAGTAGTATATTCCTGTATATAGGGGGCAGTGTTATAGTAGTTATATTCCTGTATATAGAAGGCAGTATTATAGTAGTTATATTCCTGTATATAGGGGGCAGTATTATAGTAGTTATATTCCTGTATGTAGGGGCAGTATTATAGTAGTATATTCCTGTATATAGGGGGCAGTGTTATAGTAGTTATATTCCTGTATATAGAAGGCAATATTATAGTAGTTATATTCCTGTATATAGGGGGCAGTATTATAGTAGTATATTCCTGTATATAGGATCAGTATTATAGTAGTTGTATTCCTGTATATAGGAGCAGTATTATAGTAGGTATATCCCTGTATATAGGGGCAGTATTATAGTAGTTATATCCCTGTATATAGGGAGCAGTATTATAGTAGTTATATTCCTGTATATAGGAGCAGTATTATAGTAGTTATATTCCTGTATATAGGAGGCAGTATTATAGTAGTTATATCCCTGTATATAGGAGGCAGTATTATAGTAGTTATATCCCTGTATATAGGAGCAGTATTATAGTAGTTATATTCCTGTATATAGGGGGCAGTATTATAGTAGTTATATCCCTGTATATAGGGAGCAGTATTACATTAGTTATATCCCTGTATATAGGAGCAGTATTATAGCAGTTATATTCCTGTATATAGGAGCAGTATTATAGTAGTTATATTCCTGTATATAGGAGCAGTATTATAGTAGTTATATTCCTGTATATAGGAGCAGTATTATAGTAGTTATATCCCTGTATATAGGGGGTAGTATTATAGTAGTTATATTCCTGTATATAGGAGCAGTATTATAGTAGTTATATCCCTGTATATAGGAGCAGTATTATAGTAGTTATATTCCTGTATATAGGGGGTAGTATTATAGTAGTTATATTCCTGTATATAGGAGCAGTATTATAGTAGTTATATCCCTGTATATAGGAGCAGTATTATAGTAGTTATATTCCTGTATATAGGAGCAGTATTATAGTAGTTATATTCTTGTATATAGGAGCAGTATTATAGTAGTTATATCCCTGTATATAGGGGGCAGTATTATAGTAGTATATTCCTGTATATAGGGGGCAGTGTTATAGTAGTTATATTACTGTATATAGAAGGCAGTATTATAGTAGTTATATTCCTGTATATAGGGGGCAGTATTATAGTAGTATATTCCTGTATATAGGATCAGTATTATAGTAGTTGTATTCCTGTATATAGGAGCAGTATTATAGTAGGTATATCCCTGTATATAGGGGCAGTATTATAGTAGTTATATCCCTGTATATAGGAGCAGTATTATAGTAGTTATATTCCTGTATATAGGAGCAGTATTATAGTAGTTATATTCCTGTATATAGGAGCAGTATTATAGTAGTTATATTCTTGTATATAGGAGCAGTATTATAGTAGTTATATTCCTGTATATAGGGGCAGTATTATAGTAGTTATATTCCTGTATAGGAGCAGTATTATAGTAGCTATATTCCTGTATATAGGAGCAATATTATAGTAGTTATATTCCTGTATATAGGGGCAGTATTATAGTAGTTATATTCCTGTATATAGGAGCAGTATTATAGTAGTTATATCCCTGTATATAGGAGCAGTATTATAGTAGTTATATTCCTGTATATAGGGGCAGTATTATAGTAGTTATATTCCTGTATATAGGAGGCAGTATTATAGTAGTTATATTCCTGTATATAGGAGCAGTATTATAGTAGTTATACTCCTGTATATAGGGGGCTGTATTATAGTAGTTATATTCCTGTATATTGGAGGCAGTATTATAGTAGTTATATCCCTATATATAGGGGCAGTATATAGTGGTTATATTCCTGTATATAGGGGGCAGTATTATAGTAGTTATATCCCTGTATATAGGAGCAGTATTATAGTAGTTATATCCCTATATATAGGGAGCAGTATAATATTAGTTATATTCCTGTATATAGGAGCAGTATTATAGTAGTTATATCCCTATATATAGGGAGCAGTATAATATTAGTTATATTCCTGTATATAGGAGCAGTAATATAGTAGTTATATTCCTGTATATAGGGGGCAGTATTATAGTAGTTATATTCCTGTATATTGGAGGCAGTATTATAGTAGTTATATTCCTGTATATTGGATGCAGTATTATAGTAGTTATATTCCCGTATATAGGAGCAGTATTATAGTAGTTATATTCTGGTATATAGGAGCAGTATTATAGTAGTTATATCCCTGTATATAGGGGGCAGTATTATAGTAGTTATATTCCTGTATATAGGGAGCAGTATTATAGTAGTTATATTCCTGTATATAGGGGGCAGTATTATAGTAGTTATATCCCTGTATATAGGGAGCAGTATTATAGTAGTTTTATTCCTGTATATAGCAGTATTATCGTAGTTATATTCCTGTATATAGGAGCAGTATTATAGTAGATATATTCCTGTAGGTAGCAGTATTATAGTAGTTATATTCCTGTATATAGGAGCAGTAATATAGTAGATATATTCCTGTAGGTAGTAGTAGTATTATAGTAGATTTATCTATGTTTATATGTATTACATGTCTGTATTACAGCAGCAGTCAGTACTTACGCGAGGACCCTCTTCTCCATTATGTGGGTGAGGGAGCTGAATACACCTTGTCTCACATGTCCCTCTAGCGGTGGGTAAAAATTTGGGATTATCTATAGGATGAGAGACATGAAGCATGAATACATATGTTGTACGGTCCTGGGCTCAGTGTCATCTATCACTGCCATAGACTGAGGTTCTGGGTGATTGGTTCGGACATGGCGGCCATTACAGGTATACCCTTATATACTGTCCCGTATGAGACACCCATCTCCCATGTTCTCTTGGCTCAGGCTCGGCCTGTCATACATGATTTGTGGGTTCCTAAGTAAAAGGAATTCAGAAACTGAAGCAAATGAGAAAAGCCTGGAGTGGATACAGAACATTTGTGCAGTGTGGGGAGGGACGGGGTGAGTGGAGGGTCCCACAGGACGCTTCCTACAACCTAACTCCAGAACTGGGAACATTTCTAGCATTTTCTGTGTCTCTAGAGCCCAGCAGAGGGGGATGAGAGAGGTGGGGGCAGCCATGACTATGAGAGGGGCTACACGGCGGTGAGTGTCAGTGCAGAGCGCCCCCCACTGGCCAGTAAGGACGGCAATAATGAATGACGCTGGCGGCTGGAGCCCGGTGACACGGTACAATATCTGGCCACTATAAATGAAGTGGAACATCTGCAGCTTTATTTATAGGACACCACCCCAGGGGTTGGCAGCCTGGATGCCTCAGTCTTCAGGAACAGATGGCATCATTACCCGGGCATGAATAATTCATCACCCCGACCTCTGACCTTACTTACCCGGCACATGAAGTCCAGCAACGTGGCGGTGATGGCGGGGTGCGGCTTCATGGAGTGATGCATCACCAGGATGGCCGGCTCTGTCAGGAGAGGTAAGTGGGCACAACGTGAGGAGGTGGCCGGGAGTGTGCACCCCCCGCAGTATATAGGGACAACCAACATCAGCAAGTGAGAAGGGAGAACATCAGCAAGGAGGTCAGAGAGGGGAGAACATCAGCAAGGAGGTCAGAGAGTGGAGAACATCAGCAAGGGGGTCAGAGAGGGGAGAACATCAGCAAGGGGGTCAGAGAGGGGAGAACATCAGCAAGGAGGTCAGAGAGGGGAGATCATCAGCAAGTGAGAGGGGAGAACATCAGCAAGGAGGTCAGAGAGGGGAGAACATCAGCAAGGAGGTCAGAGAGGGGAGAACATCAGCAAGTGAGAGGGGAGAACATCAGCAAGGAGGTCAGAGAGGGGAGATCATCAGCAAGGAGGTCAGAGAGGGGAGAACATCAGCAAGGAGGTCAGAGAGGGGAGAACATCAGCAAGGAGGTCAGAGAGGGGAGAACATCAGCAAGGGGGTCAGAGAGGGGAGATCATCAGCAAGTGAGGGGGAGAACATCAGCAAGGAGGTAAGAGGGGAGATCATCAGCAAGTGAGAGGGGAGAACATCAGCAAGGAGGTCAGAGAGGGGAGAACATCAGCAAGGAGGTCAGAGAGGGGAGAACATCAGCAAGGAGGTCAGAGAGGGGAGAACATCAGCAAGTGAGAGGGGAGAACATCAGCAAGGAGGTCAGAGAGGGGAGATCATCAGCAAGTGAGAGGGGAGAACATCAGCAAGGAAGTCAGAGAGGGGAGAACATCAGCAAGGAGGTCAGAGAGGGGAGAACATCAGCAAGGAGGTCAGAGAGGGGAGAACATCAGCAAGTGAGAGGGGAGAACATCAGCAAGGAGGTCAGAGAGGGGAGAACATCAGCAAGTGAGAGGGGAGAACATCAGCAAGGAGGTCAGAGAGGGGAGAACATCAGCAAGGAGGTCAGAGAGGGGAGAACATCAGCAAGGAGGTCAGAGAGGGGAGAACATCAGCAAGGAGGTCAGAGAGGGGAGATCATCAGCAAGTGAGAGGGGAGAACATCAGCAAGGAGGTCAGAGAGGGGAGATCATCAGCAAGTGAGGGGGAGAACATCAGCAAGGAGGTAAGAGAGGGGAGATCATCAGCAAGTGAGGGGAGAACATCAGCAAGGAGGTCAGAGAGGGGAGAACATCAGCAAGGAGGTCAGAGAGGGGAGATCATCAGCAAGTGAGGGGGAGAACATCAGCAAGGAGGTAAGAGAGGGGAGATCATCAGCAAGTGAGAGGGGAGAACATCAGCAAGGAGGTCAGAGAGGGGAGATCATCAGCAAGTGAGAAGGGAGATCAGCAGCAAGGAGGTCAGAGAGGGGAGATCATCAGCAAGTGAGAGGGGAGAACATCAGCAAGGAGGTCAGAGAGGGGAGATCATCAGCAAGGAGGTCAGAGAGGGGAGAACATCAGCAAGGAGGTCAGAGAGGGGAGAACATCAGCAAGGAGGTCAGAGAGGGGAGAACATCAGCAAGGAGGTCAGAGAGGGGAGAACATCAGCAAGGAGGTCAGAGAGGGGAGATCATCAGCAAGTGAGAGGGGAGAACATCAGCAAGGAAGTCAGAGAGGGGAGAACATCAGCAAGGAGGTCAGAGAGGGGAGAACATCAGCAAGGAGGTCAGAGAGGGGAGAACATCAGCAAGGAGGTCAGAGAGGGGAGAACATCAGCAAGTGAGAGGGGAGAACATCAGCAAGGAGGTCAGAGAGGGGAGATCATCAGCAAGTGAGAGGGGAGAACATCAGCAAGGAAGTCAGAGAGGGGAGAACATCAGCAAGGAGGTCAGAGAGGGGAGAACATCAGCAAGGAGGTCAGAGAGGGGAGAACATCAGCAAGTGAGAGGGGAGAACATCAGCAAGGAGGTCAGAGAGGGGAGATCATCAGCAAGTGAGAGGGGAGAACATCAGCAAGGAGGTCAGAGAGGGGAGATCATCAGCAAGGAGGTCAGAGAGGGGAGAACATCAGCAAGGAGGTCAGAGAGGGGAGATCATCAGCAAGTGAGGGGAGAACATCAGCAAGGAGGTCAGAGAGGGGAGAACATCAGCAAGGAGGTCAGAGAGGGGAGATCATCAGCAAGTGAGGGGGAGAACATCAGCAAGGAGGTAAGAGAGGGGAGATCATCAGCAAGTGAGAGGGGAGAACATCAGCAAGGAGGTCAGAGAGGGGAGATCATCAGCAAGTGAGAAGGGAGAACATCAGCAAGGAGGTCAGAGAGGGGAGATCATCAGCAAGTGAGAGGGGAGAACATCAGCAAGGAGGTCAGAGAGGGGAGATCATCAGCAAGGAGGTCAGAGAGGGGAGAACATCAGCAAGGAGGTCAGAGAGGGGAGAACATCAGCAAGGAGGTCAGAGAGGGGAGAACATCAGCAAGGAGGTCAGAGAGGGGAGAACATCAGCAAGGAGGTCAGAGAGGGGAGAACATCAGCAAGGAGGTCAGAGAGGGGAGATCATCAGCAAGGAGGTCAGAGAGGGGAGAACATCAGCAAGGAGGTCAGAGAGGGGAGAACATCAGCAAGGAGGTCAGAGAGGGGAGAACATCAGCAAGGAGGTCAGAGAGGGGAGAACATCAGCAAGGAGGTCAGAGAGGGGAGAACATCAGCAAGTGAGAGGGGAGAACATCAGCAAGGAGGTCATAGAGGGGAGATCATCAGCAAGTGAGAGGGGAGAACATCAGCAAGGAAGTCAGAGAGGGGAGAACATCAGCAAGGAGGTCAGAGAGGGGAGAACATCAGCAAGGAGGTCAGAGAGGGGAGAACATCAGCAAGGAGGTCAGAGAGGGGAGATCATCAGCAAGAGGTCAGAGAGGGGAGAACATCAGCAAGGAGGTCAGAGAGGGGAGATCATCAGCAAGGAGGTCAGAGAGGGGAGAACAAGTAGGTCAGAGAAGGGAGATCATCAGCAAGGAGGTCAGAGAGGGGAGAACAAGTAGGTCAGAGAAGGTTGCCAGCAAGTGAGAGGGGGGAGAAGGGCAGCAAGGAGGTGAGAGATGGGAACGCAGCAACTGGGAGAGGGATGTCAGCAAGTGAAAAGTGTCAGAGAATGCCAGCAAGAGAGCGGCAAGAGAGAAGGGAGAGCACCAGCAAGTAGGCTAGAGTGGGACACCAAAAATAATTTTTGTCTTTCTAGTAGCTGAGGGCACAGCACTGATAATCTGGCAGATGGGCTCCGCCGCTCCAGGAAGAACTGTATAGGGGGAACAGTCAGTAAGCAGGTGAGGAGAGTCAGAAGGCAAGAGCGCACCAGCAAGAGAGGGGGCAGTAAGTACCAGCAGGTGGGTGACAGCACACAGGCGAGAGGAGGCAGATAGTGTCAGTAAGGGGGTGAGGAGGAGGCAGATAGTGTCAGTAAGGGGGTGAGGAGGAGGCAGATAGTGTCAGTAAGTGACTGAGAGGAGGCAGATAGTGTCAGTAAGGGAGTGAGAGGAGGCAGATAGTGTCAGTAAGTGACTGAGAGGAGGCAGATAGTGTCAGTAAGTGACTGAGAGGAGGCAGATAGTGTCAGTAAGTGACTGAGAGGAGGCAGATAGTGTCAGTAAGTGGGTGAGAGGGGGCAGATAGTGTCAGTAAGTGACTGAGAGGGGGCAGATAGTGTCAGTAAGTGACTGAGAGGGGGCAGATAGTGTCAGTAAGTGGGTGCCAGCGCACAGAAGATAGTGGAAAGAAAGTCATGAAGGGGAGCTGGAGGCAGATGAAGGGGAGAGTGTCAGTAAGCAGATGGGGGTATTTCTGACATGAGAAGGATGTGATGCCAAGCTTACCGATGTTCATGATGCTGTCCTTCTCCGGGCTGAAGAACAGCCAGTCGTAAAACAGGGCCAGCTTGGCGTTGGATGCAGCGACATTAGACTGTAAGACACAAGCAAGGACAGCGTCTACAGGCTGTAATCCCCGGAGCAGCCTCACAGGACTCGGGGGCAGCAGTGAGGGAGCTCCGGTACAGTACAGGCTGTAATCCCCAGAGCAGCCTCACAGGACTCGGGGGCAGCAGTGAGGGAGGTCCGGTACAGTACAGGCTGTAATACCCAGAGCAGCCTCACAGGACTCGGGGGCAGCAGTGAGGGAGCTCCGGTACAGTACAGGCTGTAATACCCAGAGCAGCCTCACAGGACTCGGGGGCAGCAGTGAGGGAGCTCCGGTACAGTACAGGCTGTAATCCCCGGAGCAGCCTCACAGGACTCGGGGGCAGCAGTGAGGGAGCTCCGGTACAGTACAGGCTGTAATACCCGGAGCAGCCTCACAGGACTCGGGGGCAGCAGTGAGGGAGGTCCGGTACAGTACAGGCTGTAATCCCCGGAGCAGCCTCACAGGACTCGGGGGCAGCAGTGAGGGAGGTCCGGTACAGTACAGGCTGTAATACCCGGAGCAGCCTCACAGGACTCAGGGGCAGCAGTGAGGGAGCTCCAGTACAGTACAGGCTGTAATACCCAGAGCAGCCTCACAGGACTCGGGGGCAGCAGTGAGGGAGCTCCGGTACAGTACAGGCTGTAATACCCAGAGCAGCCTCACAGGACTCGGGGGCAGCAGTGAGGGAGCTCCGGTACAGTACAGGCTGTAATCCCCGGAGCAGCCTCACAGGACTCGGGGGCAGCAGTGAGGGAGGTCCGGTACAGTACAGGCTGTAATCCCCGGAGCAGCCTCACAGGACTCGGGGGCAGCAGTGAGGGAGGTCCGGTACAGTACAGGCTGTAATCCCCGGAGCAGCCTCACAGGACTCGGGGGCAGCAGTGAGGGAGGTCCGGTACAGTACAGGCTGTAATACCCAGAGCAGCCTCACAGGACTCGGGGGCAGCAGTGAGGGAGGTCCGGGCTTACATACTCACAGTGCAGGTAGTGAGCAGCCACCCGATGATGGCCCAGCGGGGCAGGATGTCGGAGCTCAGGACCTCGTTGGACGGGTGCACCACGCCGCAGATGTAGCGGATGAGATCGCAGCGCAGGGACTGGCTGTCCGGTGTGGAGAGGTACTGGCGCTGGAACCAGTCCTGATATCTCTTCTGCTGCCCAAAGCGAACCTGACAGGAGAGAGGAGAGACGGATGAGCAGAGCAAGAACTAAGAGAAAGAGGTCTCCCCCGACAACGGGCAGCATCACCACACCTCTGTATGTGATACCACCCCCCGTCACCGGGCAGCATCGCATGATCACTCCTCTATATGTGATGTTTCCCCTGACACCGGGCAGTATTATTACTCCCCTATATGTGATGTCTCCCCTGACACCGGGCAGTATTATTACTCCCCTATATGTGATGTCTCCCCTGACACCGGGCAGTATTATTACTCCCCTATATGTGATGTCTCCCCTGACACCGGGCAGTATTATTACTCCCCTATATGTGATGTCTCCCCTGACACCGGGCAGTATTATTACTCCCCTATATGTGATGTCTCCCCTGACACCGGGCAGTATTATTACTCCCCTATATGTGATGTTTCCCCTGACACCGGGCAGTATTATTACTCCCCTATATGTGATGTCTCCCCTGACACCGGGCAGTATTATTACTCTCCTATATGTGATGTCTCCCCTGACACCGGGCAGTATTATTACTCTCCTATATGTGATGTCTCCCCCGACACCGGGCAGTATTATTACTCTCCTATATGTGATGTCTCCCCCGACAATGGGGGGTATCATCACTCACCTATGTGTGAAAGGGCAGGACAAGGGAGGCATCAGGGTACAGACTGGAGGTGGGGCAGGCAGCAGGGTACAGACTGGAGGAGGGGCAGGCAGCAGGGTATAGCATGAAGGAGGGGCAGGCAGCAGGGTACAGACTGGAGGAGGGGCAGGCAGCAGGGTACAGCATGGTGGAGGGGCAGGCAGCAGTGTACAGACTGGAGGAGGGGCAGGACTCGGCAGGCCGCAGGGTACAGCATGGAGGAGGGTCAGGATTGGGCAGGCAGCAGGGTACAGCATGGTGAGGGGCAGGACAGGGCAGGCAGCAGGGTACAGCATGGTGGAGGGGCAGGCAGCAGGGTACAGCACGGTGGAGGGGCAGGCAGCAGGTTACAGCATGGAGGAGGGGCAGGCAGCAGGGTAAAGCACGGTGGAGGGGCAAGACGGGGCAGGCAGCAGGGTACAGCATGGAGGAGGGGCAGAATTGGGCAGGCAGCAGGGTACAGAATGGTGGAGGGGCAGGACGGGGCAGGAAGCAGGGTACAGCATGGTGGAGGGGCAGGGCTGGACAGGCAGCAGGGTACAGCATAGAGGAGGGACAGGACGGGGCAGGCAGCAGGGTACAGCATGGAGGAAGGGCAGGACGGGGCAGGAAGCAGGGTACAGCATGGAGGAGGGACAGGACGGGGCAGGCAGCAGGGTACAGCATGGAGGAGGGGCAGGACGGGGCAGGCCGCAGGGTACAGCATGGAGGAGGGGCAGGACGGGGCAGGCAGCAGGGTACAGCATGGAGGAGGGGCAGGACGGGGCAGGCAGCAGGGTACAGCATGGAGGAGGGGCAGGCAGCAGGGTACAGCATGGAGGAAGGGCAGGCAGCAGGGTACAGCATGGAGGAGGGGCAGGACGGGGCAGGCAGCAGGGTACAGCATGGAGGATGGGCAGGACGGGGCAGGCAGCAGGGTACAGCATGGAGGAGGGGCAGGGAGCAGGTCACATGGCCGGAGCTTGTACATTGGCTTGTATAGTGTGTACCACTCTGGGGTCTGTAGGGGCCCAGTAATGAGGGCCCGGTCTCCCCCGCAGTGCGCTCTACATCTCCGGCTCCAGCTCAGCGCTCGGCAGAGAGACAGGCGCCGCGTCTGTGGCAGCGCTCCCCTCCTCTCCCGCTCGCTCAGCCAGAACAGCGGGATAATTGGTGGAGGATGTGCAGACAAGAACAGAAACGTCACGCAACAACGGAGACAAGAACAAGCAGAGCGCGGGGACTACAAGTCCCATCCTCCACACATCACTCACTACTCTACTGACCTCCAGAGCTGCAGGGCCAGGCCTCATCATGCTGATGTCATGTACTCAGCAGGTCCCGCTGCACTGCATTGTGGGAAAGACAGCTTTATAACAGTGCTGGAACAGGATGTAATGGCAGAATGCAGCTCTGGAGGGGACCAGAGCATACACAGGATGTTACAGCAGAATAGTGAGTGCAGCTCTGGAGGGGACCAGAGCATACACAGGATGTTACAGCAGAATAGTGAGTGCAGCTCTGGAGGCGAGTGGAGGATAAGACATAAAGTAACAGCAGAATAGTGAGTGCAGCTCTGGAGGATGAGATATGGTGTTACAGCAGAATAGTGAGTGCAGCCCTGAAGGATGAGTTATGGGGTTACAGCAGAATAGTGAGTGCAGCCCTGGAGGATGAGATATGGTGTTAAAGCAGAATAGTGAGTGCAGCTCTGGAGGGTGAGATATGGTGTTACAGCAGAATAGTGAGTGCAGCCCTGGAGAATGAGATATGGTGTTACAGCAGAATAGTGAGTGCAGCTCTGGAGGTGACTGGACAATCAGCAGATGAGCGCACAACAGACACAGTGCCCTCTATGGAGATGTGTCCTCCCTGTACATTGTCCCACAATCCCTTGCTGCTCCCTGCCCCTCATACCCGAGACGTCATGAAAAGAAGCTTGGTCTCCATGTCGGGGGTCAGCCGACACGCCAGGAACTTCCGGGATGTCCGAGACTGTAAGAGCTGCAGGATACCTGCGGGAATAAGATGGAGGAGACGTCAGAATCCACAGAACAGTCACATCCACACGCACAGACCCCCGCCCCCTGCCACACGCACAGACCCCCGCCCCCAGCCACACGCACAGACCCCCGCCCCCAGCCACACGCACAGACCCCCAGCCACACGCACAGACCCCCAGCCACACGCACAGACCCCCAGCCACAAGCACAGACCCCCAGCCACACGCACAGACCCCCGCCCCCTACCACATGCAGAGACCCCCGCCCCCTGCCACACGCACAGACCCCCAGCCACACGCAGAGACCCCCAGCCACACGCACAGACCCCCGCCCCCTGCCACACGCACAGACCCCCGCCCCCAGCCACACGCACAGACCCTCAGCCACACGCACAGACCCCCAGCCACACGCACAGACCCCCGACCCCAGCCACACGCACAGACCCCCAGCCACACGCACAGACCCCCGCCCCCAGCCACACACACAGACCACCAGCCACACGCACAGACCCCCAGCCACACGCACAGACCCCCAGCCACACGCACAGACCCCCAGCCACACGCACAGACCCCCAGCCACACGCACAGACCCCCGCCCCCAGCCACACGCACAGACCCCCGCCCCCAGCCACACGCACAGACCCCCAGCCACACGCACAGACCCCCGCCCCCAGCCACACGCACAGACCCCCAGCCACACGCACAGACCCCCAGCCACACGCACAGACCCCCGCCCCCTGCCACACGCACAGACCCTCAGCCACACGCACAGACCCCCAGCCACACGCACAGACCCCTGCCCCCAGCCACACGCACAGACCCCCAGCCACACGCACAGACCCCCAGCCACACGCACAGACCCCTGCCCCCAGCCACACGCACAGACCCCCAGCCACACGCACAGACCCCCAGCCACACGCACAGACCCCCAGCCACACGCACAGACCCCCGACCCCAGCCACACGCACAGACCCCCAGCCACACGCACAGACCCCCAGCCACACGCACAGACCCCCAGCCACACGCACAGACCCCCAGCCACACGCACAGACCCCCAGCCACACGCACAGACCCCCAGCCACACACACAGACCCCCAGCCACACGCACAGACCCCCAGCCACACGCACAGACCCCCAGCCACACGCACAGACCCCCAGCCACACGCACAGACTCCCAGCCACACGCAGAGACCCCCGACCCCAGCCACACGCACAGACCCCCAGCCACACGCACAGACCCCCGCCCCCTGCCACATGCAGAGACCCCCGCCCCCTGCCACACGCAGAGACCCCCAGCCACACGCACAGACCCCCGCCCCCTGCCACACGCACAGACCCCCAGCCACACGCACAGACCCCCAGCCACACGCACAGACCCCCGCCCCCTGCCACACGCACAGACCCCCGCCCCCTGCCACACGCACAGACCCCCGCCCCCTGCCACACGCACAGACCCCCGCCCCCGGCCCCCTGCACAGAACCCCGCCCCCGGCCACACGCACAGACCCCCCCCCACCCCCAGCCCCCTGCACAAACCCCCGCCCCCTGCCACACGCACAGACCCCCAGCCACACGCACAGACCCCCGCCCCCTGCCACATGCACAGACCCCCTGCCACACGCACAGACCCCCAGCCACACGCACAGACCCCCGCCCCCTACCACATACACAGACCCCTGCCCCCTACCCCCCGCACAGACCCCCGACCTCATACACAGATCCCCGCCCCCTTCCCCCAGGCCACATACACAGACCCCCGCCCCCTGCCAAACGCACAGACCCCGCCCCCTTCACAGAACCCCGCCCCCTACCCCCTGCACAGACCCCACGCCCCCTACCCCCTGCACAGACCCCCCACACCCCCCTACCCCCTGGGCAGCCCCCCCCCGCCCCCTACCCCCTGCACAGACCCCCGGCCACATGCACAGACCCCCGGCCACATGCACAGACCCCCTGCCCCCTACCCCCTGCACAGACCCCGGCCCACTACCACATACACAGACCTTTTCCCCCTACCCCGGGCCACATGCACAGACCCCCGGCCCCTACCCCCAGGCCACATGCACAGACCCCCGGCCCCTACCCCCAGGCCACATGCAGACCCCCGGCCCCTCAACGACCTCACGCACAGACCCCCGGCCCCTACCCCCAGGCCATATGCACAGACCCCCGGCCCCTACCCCCAGGCCACATGCACAGACCCCCGGCCCCTACCCCCAGGCCACACGCACAGACCCCCGGGCCACACGCACAGAACCCCGCTGACTCCCCCGGCCACACGCACAGACCCCCAACCCACTAACCCCCACCTCATGCACAGATCCCCGCCCATAACTCCCTGCCACACGCACAGACCCCACCCCCTACCCCACGCACAGACCCCCGCCCACTCCCCAGGCCACACGCACAGACCCCCGCCCACTCCCCAGGCCACACAGACCCTCACCCACTCCCTCGGCCACACACACAGACCCTCGTCCACTCCCTCAGCCACACACACAGACCCCCCCGCTGACTCCACAACCACACGCACAGATCCCCGCTGACTCGCCCGGCCACACGCACAGACCCCCGCCCACTCCCTCGGCCACACACACAGACCCTTGGCCACACGCACAGACCCCCGCCCACTCCCTCGGCAACACGCACAGAACCCTGCTGACTCCCCCGGCCTACACACACAGACCCCCGCCCACTCGCTTAGCCACACGCACAGACCCCCGCCCACTCCCCAGGCCACACGCATGACTCCACGACCTCACACACAGATCCCCGCACTGGTGTGAGGAGGGGGAGAGGCGGCTGCTGAGCTGGGAAGCTCAGGAGAGAGCAGCAGATATAAATAGATGTGGGAGCGTGAGGTGCGATCATCTGCAGCCCCCCTCCCCAGAACAACAGAGCAGAGAAAATCACATCTACAGCTGACAACAGACCGTCAGATCCCTCCCATGGAGGCTGCGAGGTGTGAGGCACCAGGAACCTCACTATGGCCGATACTGAGACCGATCCCTCACATGGCGGCTGTGAGGAGTGAGGCACCAGGAACCTCACTATGGCCGATACTGAGACCGATCCCTCACATGGAGGCTGCGAGGCACCAGGAACCTCACTATGGCCGATACTGAGACCGATACCTCACATGGCGGCTGTGAGGAGTGAGGCACCAGGAACCTCACTATGGCCGATACTGAGACCGATCCCTCACATGGCGGCTGTGAGGAGTGAGGCACCAGGAACCTCACTATGGCCGATACTGAGTCCGATCCCTCACATGGAAGCTGCGAGGTGTGAGGCGCCAGGAACCTCACTATGGCCGATACCGAGACCGATCCCTCACATGGAAGCTGCGAAGTGTGAGGCACCAGGAACCTCACTATAGCCGATACTGAGACCGATCCCTCACATGGAGGCTGCGAGGCACCAGGAACCTCACTATGGCCGATACTGAGACCGATCCCTCACATGGCGGCTGTGAGGAGTGAGGCACCAGGAAGCTCACTATGGCCGATACTGAGACCGATACCTCACATGGAGGCTGCGAGGCACCAGGAACCTCACTATGGCCGATACTGAGTCCGATCCCTCACATGGAAGCTGCGAGGTGTGAGGCGCCAGGAACCTCACTATGGCCGATACCGAGACCGATCCCTCACATGGAAGCTGCGAAGTGTGAGGCACCAGGAACCTCACTATGGCTAATAATAACCGGACAGAGACAGAGAAAATCAAGCCTTAAAGGGGTATACACAGGACAGTGTGGTGACTCATGGGGGGGTGGGATATGCCTGTGAGCGAGGGGAAGTACCTGTGAGTGGGGGGGGGGGGGGGGGGGGGGTGAACCTGTGAGTGGGTGGGATGTACCTGTGAGTTGGGGGGTGGGATACACCTGTGAGGGAGGGGGATGTACCAGGGAGTGGGGGGGGGGGCATACCTGAGAGTGAGGGATGGGATGTACCAGGGGGTGGGGGGCGTACCTAAGAGTGAGAGATGGGATGTACTAGGGAGTGAGGGATGGGATGTACTAGGGAGTGAAGGGGGAGGGTGTACCTGACAGTGGGGGGTGGGAGCAATGTACCTGTAAACTGTGGGTTCAGTGCCTGCGGGTTGTGCAGCATGTCCTTCCATAAGGATTCAAACTCTGGGATGCGAGCAACATTCTGCAGCAGTCGCACCAGGTCCCGGCCAATCATGAAGCAATCCATGAACTGTGCAGAAAACAGAACGGGAGGTGAGAGGGACGGAGAGTGTGTGCAGGCAGGAGAGATGGGGCGGAGAAAGTGTGCAGGCAGGAGAGATGGGGCGGAGAAAGTGTGCAGGCAGGAGAGATGGGGCGGAGAAAGTGTGCAGGCAGGAGAGAGGGGCGGAGAAAGTGTGCAGGCAGGAGAGATGGGGCGGAGAAAGTGTGCAGGCAGGAGAGATGGGGCGGAGAAAGTGTGCAGGCAGGAGAGATGGGGCGGAGAAAGTGTGCAGGCAGGAGAGAGGGGCGGAGAAAGTGTGCAGGCAGGAGAGATGGGGCAGAGAAAGTGTGCAGGCAGGAGAGAGGGGCGGAGAAAGTGTGCAGGCAGGAGAGATGGGGCAGAGAAAGTGTGCAGGCAGGAGAGAGGGGCGGAGAAAGTGTGCAGGCAGGAGAGAGGGGCGGAGAAAGTGTGCAGGCAGGAGAGATGGGGCGGAGAAAGTGTGCAGGCAGGAGAGATGGGGGGGAGAAAGTGTGCAGGCAGGAGAGATGGGGGGGAGAAAGTGTGCAGGCAGGAGAGATGGGGCGGAGAAAGTGTGCAGGCAGGAGAGATGGGGCGGAGAAAGTGTGCAGGCAGGAGAGAGGGGCGGAGAAAGTGTGCAGGCAGGAGAGATGGGGCGGAGAAAGTGTGCAGGCAGGAGAGATGGGGCGGAGAAAGTGTGCAGGCAGGAGAGATGGGGCGGAGAAAGTGTGCAGGCAGGAGAGAGGGGGCAGAGAAAGTGTGCAGGCAGGAGAGAGGGGGCAGAGAAAGTGTGCAGGCAGGAGAGAGGGGCGGAGAAAGTGTGCAGGCAGGAGAGAGGGGCGGAGAAAGTGTGCAGGCAGGAGAGATGGGGCGGAGAAAGTGTGCAGGCAGGAGAGAGGGGGCGGAGAGTGTGTGCAGGCAGGAGAGATGGGGCGGAGAAAGTGTGCAGGCAGGAGAGATGGGGCGAGAAAGTGTGCAGGCAGGAGAGAGGGGGCGGAGAGTGTGTGCAGGCAGGAGAGATGGGGCGGAGAAAGTTTGCAGGCAGGAGAGAGGGGTGGAGCAATAGTGCTGACAGGAGAGATGGGGCGGAGAAAGTGTGCAGGCAGGAGAATGGGGGCGGAGAAACTGTGCAGGCAGGAGAGATGGGGCGGAGAAAGTGTGCAGGCAGGAGAGAGGGGCGGAGAAAGTGTGCAGGCAGGAGAGAGGGGTGGAGGAATTGTGCAGTCAGTAGAAAGGGGTGTAGCAATAGTGCTAACAGGAGAGATGGGGCGGAAAAAGTGTGCAGGCAGGAGAGAGGGGTGGAGGAATTGTGCAGGCAGTAGAAAGGGGTGGAGCAATAGTGCTGACAGGAGAGAGCGTCGGAGAATGTGTGCAGGCATGAGAGAGGGGTGGAGGAATTGTGCAGGCAGGAGAGAGGGGCAGAGAATGTGTGCAGGCAGGAGAGAGGGGCAGAGAATGTGTGCAGGCAGGAGAGAGGGGGCAGAGAAAGTGTGCAGGCAGGAGAGATGGGGCGGAGAAAGTGTGCAGGCAGGAGAGAGGGGGCGGAGAGTGTGTGCAGGCAGGAGAGATGGGGCGGAGAAAGTGTGCAGGCAGGAGAGATGGGGCGAGAAAGTGTGCAGGCAGGAGAGAGGGGGCGGAGAGTGTGTGCAGGCAGGAGAGATGGGGCGGAGAAAGTTTGCAGGCAGGAGAGAGGGGTGGAGCAATAGTGCTGACAGGAGAGATGGGGCGGAGAAAGTGTGCAGGCAGGAGAATGGGGGCGGAGAAACTGTGCAGGCAGGAGAGATGGGGCGGAGAAAGTGTGCAGGCAGGAGAGAGGGGCGGAGAAAGTGTGCAGGCAGGAGAGATGGGGCGGAGAAAGTGTGCAGGCAGGAGAGATGGGGTGGAGCAATAGTGCTAACAGGAGAGATGGGGCGGAAAAAGTGTGCAGGCAGGAGAGAGGGGTGGAGGAATTGTGCAGGCAGTAGAAAGGGGTGGAGCAATAGTGCTGACAGGAGAGAGCGTCGGAGAATGTGTGCAGGCATGAGAGAGGGGTGGAGGAATTGTGCAGGCAGGAGAGAGGGGCAGAGAATGTGTGCAGGCAGGAGAGAGGGGCAGAGAATGTGTGCAGGCAGGAGAGAGGGGCAGAGAATGTGTGCAGGCAGGAGAGAGGGGCAGAGAATGTGTGCAGGCAGGAGAGAGGGGCAGAGAATGTGTGCAGGCAGGAGAGAGGGGCAGAGAATGTGTGCAGGCAGGAGAGAGGGGCAGAGAATGTGTGCAGGCAGGAGAGAGGGGCGGAGGGGCCATGCCACATCCGCTGGAGATGATCTATGTGACGTCCCTTACCCGCTCTCTCAGCAGCATGGTACAGAAGTCCACCTCTTTCTGCCTCAACGCCAGGAGTTGCGGGGTACCATGGTGGTCAACGATCAGCCGCAGGTAGGTGTACACAGACATGGCGATGAGGATGCTGCTCTTCATCACCCACTCTCTGTAAGAAGACATGAATGAGAGATAGTTAGTGTGAGGTCTGTACATAACACACAGCATGCAGCTAACTGAGCTTCAGGAGTTATGGGAGAACTGGGGTGAACCATCTACATCTGGGGTACGTCTCCTCTGCTGTCCTGTGTCTGGTGTCCTGTGTCTACAGACGTCTCCTCTGCTGTCCTGTGTCTACAGACGTCTCCTCTGCTGTCCTGTGTCTACAGACGTCTCCTCTGCTGTCCTGTGTCTACAGACGTCTCCTCTGCTGTCCTGTGTCTACAGACGTCTCCTCTGCTGTCCTGTGTCTACAGACGTCTCCTCTGCTGTCCTGTGTCTACAGACGTCTCCTCTGCTGTCCTGTGTCTACAGACGTCTCCTCTGCTGTCCTGTGTCTACAGACGTCTCCTCTGCTGTCCTGTGTCTGGTGTCCTGTGTCTACAGACGTCTCCTCTGCTGTCCTGTGTCTGGTGTACGTCTCCTCTGCTGTCCTGTGTCTACAGACATCTCCTCTGCTATCCTGTGTCTGGTGTACGTCTCCTCAGCTGTCCTGTGTCTGGGGTACGTCTCCCCTGCTGTCCTGTGTCTGGGGTACGTCTCCCCTGCTGTCCTGTGTCTGGGGTACGTCTCCCCTGCTGTCCTGTGTCTGGGGTACGTCTCCCCTTACTGGAAACCCCCCGCATTATTACTGCAGTCCCCCCGCATTATTACTGGAGTCCCCCCGCATTATTACTGGAGTCCCCCCGCATTATTACTGGAGTCCCCCCGCATTATTACTGGAGTCCCCCCGCATTATTACTGGAGTCCCCCCGCATTATTACTGGAGTTCCCCCGCATTATTACTGGAGTCCCCCCGCATTATTACTGGAGTCGGCTATAGATACGTGGAGGACAAACAGATGTCCCGTTATCTCGCTATGACTGGAGACATCTGCCCCCCCCCCCCTATAGGATTCCTGTGTGTGACATCAGTCAGATGAGAGAGCTGGGTCCTAGGACAGGGGGGTCTCTCCTGCACTGGAGCGGTGGGCAATGTTAGGGGGCACTCACCTCTGATCCATCAGAATATCCAGGACACTCTCGGAGAGCCAGATGTTCTTAGCAGATATGTCGCCCCCTATGGTGGAGGAATGGACATGCAGTGCAAGGTGAAATAAGAGAGGAAGATCAGAGCAAGCATCCATCAGCAGCGTCCCACTCTGTGTCCAGAGCCCCCCATGTATGTGTGTGAGCACCGGCGGTCTAGGCCCATGGGCTATCATACTAGCAGACAGGTGACCCCATGATGGAGCAAAACTCCACTGCCCCCCAACTCCTCCTCCTCCAGGCTCCTCTGCCCCCCCCTCCCTCCGGGCTCCTCCGCCCCCCTTCTTCTCCGGGCCTGTCCGTTCCCTCCCCCTCCAGGCTCCTCCGCCCCTCCCCCCATCCCTCCAGGCTCCTCCCCTCCCATCCCTCCAGGCTCCTCCCCTCCCATCCCTCCAGGCTCCTCCCCCATCCCTCCAGGCTCCTCCCCCATCCCTCCAGGCTCCTCCTCTCCCATCCCTTCAGGCTCCTCCTACTCATTCACACCCTTTGTTAGGCCACAGTGTGGCAATGCCCCCCTATACTGATCATGTTTCCTGCTATGAGGGTAGTCACCACTCCTCCACCCCGATGTGTCCCGATCTCACCTCCCTCCAAAGACTCCACCTGAGAGGACTCACCAGCAATCTGCTTCATGAAGGTCATGCAGACACCATCGGCTCCGAGGACTCCGCTCTTCACCAGCTCTCGCACCAACCACACTAGCTGAAAGCCAAAAAAATCAACCATGAGGAGCAAAAGACGCCAGAAAGATGGAGGCAACTGGTGCAGAACAAACAATACCATCACTGCCCCATACTACATGGTATGACCCATCTCTGCCCCCTACTACATGGTATGACTCCACCATCACTGCCCCCTACTACATGGTATGACTCCACCATCACTGCCCCCTACTACATGGTATGACCCATCTCTGCCCCCTACTACATGGTATGACTCCACCATCACTGCCCCCTACTACATGGTATGACCCATCTCTGCCCCCTACTACATGGTATGACTCCACCATCACTGCCCCATACTACATGGTATGACTCATCTCTGCCCCCTACTACATGGTATGACTCCACCATCACTGCCCCCTACTACATGGTATGACTCCACCATCACTGCCCCCTACTACATGGTATGACTCCACCATCACTGCCCCCTACTACATGGTATGACTCCACCATCACTGCCCCCTACTACATGGTATGAGCCATCACTGACCCCTACTTCATGGTATGACCCATCTCTGACCCCTACTACATGGTTTGACTCCACCATCACTGCCCGCTACTACATGGTATGACCCATCCATCACTGCCCCCTACTACATGGTATGACCCATCTCTGCCCCCTACTACATGGTATGACTCCACCATCACTGCCCCATACTACATGGTATGACCCATCTCTGCCCCCTACTACATGGTATGACCCATCTCTGCCCCCTACTACATGGTATGACTCCACCATCACTGCCCCCTACTACATGGTATGACTCCACCATCACTGCCCCCTACTACATGGTATGACTCCACCATCACTGCCCCCTACTACATGGTATGACTCCACCATCACTGCCCCCTACTACATGGTATGACTCCACCATCACTGCCCCCTACTACATGGTATGACTCCACCATCACTGCCCCCTACTACATGGTATGACTCCACCATCACTGCCCCCTACTACATGGTATGACTCCACCATCACTGCCCCCTACTACATGGTATGACTCCACCATCACTGCCCCCTACTACATGGTATGACTCCACCATCACTGCCCCCTACTACATGGTATGACTCCACCATCACTGCCCCCTACTACATGGTATGACTCCACCATCACTGCCCCCTACTACATGGTATGACTCCACCATCACTGCCCCCTACTACATGGTATGACTCCACCATCACTGCCCCCTACTACATGGTATGACTCCACCATCACTGCCCCCTACTACATGGTATGACTCCACCATCACTGCCCCCTACTACATGGTATGACTCCACCATCACTGCCCCCTACTACATGGTATGACTCCACCATCACTGCCCCCTACTACATGGTATGACTCCACCATCACTGCCCCCTACTACATGGTATGACTCCACCATCACTGCCCCCTACTACATGGTATGACTCCACCATCACTGCCCCCTACTACATGGTATGACTCCACCATCACTGCCCCCTACTACATGGTATGACTCCACCATCACTGCCCCCTACTACATGGTATGACTCCACCATCACTGCCCCCTACTACATGGTATGACTCCACCATCACTGCCCCCTACTACATGGTATGACTCCACCATCACTGCCCCCTACTACATGGTATGACTCCACCATCACTGCCCCCTACTACATGGTATGACTCCACCATCACTGCCCCCTACTACATGGTATGACTCCACCATCACTGCCCCCTACTACATGGTATGACTCCACCATCACTGCCCCCTACTACATGGTATGACTCCACCATCACTGCCCCCTACTACATGGTATGACTCCACCATCACTGCCCCCTACTACATGGTATGGCTCCACCATCACTGCCCCCTACTACATGGTATGACTCCACCATCACTGCCCCCTACTACATGGTATGACTCCACCATCACTGCCCCCTACTACATGGTATGACTCCACCATCACTGCCCCCTACTACATGGTATGTCTCCACCATCACTGCCCCCTACTACATGGTATGACCCATCACTGCCCCCTACTACATGGTATGATCCATCACTGACCCCTACTACATGGTATGAGCCATCACTGCCCCCTACTACATGGTATGATCCATCACTGACCCCTACTACATGGTATGAGCCATCACTGCCCCCTACTACATGGTATGACTCCACCATCACTGCCCCCTACTACATGGTATGATCCATCACTGACCCCTACTACATGGTATGAGCCATCACTGCCCCCTACTACATGGTATGATCCATCACTGCCCCCTACTACATGGTATGAGCCATCACTGCCCCCTACTACATGGTATGACTCCACCATGGTACCTGTGTCCGGCAGGTGTCCTGCAGCTTCAGGTATTTCTCCATGAGGAGTTGGTTGATCTTGTTCAGTACGATGTTCATTCCGTCTCGGCTGACCAGGGCCAGGTCGCGGTAACACTGCGGGAGGAGAAGAGACGGAAACAATCAGCAGGGAGGTGAGGAGACTGAATAGAGCAACCCCTCCCCCCACAGCGAGGACCCGCCCCCTCCCCTCACAGCGAGGACACCCCTCCCCCACAGCGAGGACACCACACCCCTCCACCCACAGCGAGAACGCTGCACCCCTCCCCCCACAGCGAGAACGCTGCCGCCCTCCCACCACAGTGAGGATTTGCCCCCTTCCCCCCTAGTGAGGATGCTCCCCCCCCGACAGCGAGGATGCGCCCGCCCCCCCCCCCCCCCCCACAACCCTTCTGACAGCGAGGATGTGCCCCCCCCCCCCCGACAGAGAGGATGCGCGCCCCCCCCCCCCGACAGCGAGGATGCTTCCCCCCCGACAGCGAGGATGCGCCCCCCCACCCCCGACAGCAAGGATGCGCCCCTCCCCCCCACCCCTCCTGACGGCGAGGATGCGCCCCCCACCCTCCTGACAGCGAGGATGCGCCCCCCACCCTCCTGACAGCGAGGATGCGCCCCCCACCCTCCTGACAGCAAGGATGCGCCCCCCACCCTCCTGACAGCGAGGATGCGCCCCCCACCCTCCTGACAGCGAGGATGCGCCCCCCACCCTCCTGACAGCGAGGATGCGCCCCCACCCTCCTGACAGCGAGGATGCGCCCCCCACCCTCCTGACAGCGAGGATGCGCCCCCCACCCTCCTGA